>NC_089251.1:155492263-155792541 GCF_963930625.1 Muntiacus reevesi | reverse complement strand
TCCTTGTGCTGCAGAATTTTAGGCTCTAGAGCATATGAGATTCTAGCATTATTAACTTCATATGAAACATTTTTATATGTGAATCACCTTTAGCAGATTGTCAGAGCTTACTGATCTATACAGCCCCAGTGTAGTCCCTTAAATTTTACATGCTACATTGTGGAAGTACCAGACTTGAATGATGTGAACAGAAAATGCTAAATAATTACATACCTTAGGTAGTCTGTGAGTTTCCCACTCCTATCAATGGGATGATATACTTTGTAAAGGAATTGTGATTGTGTTTGGCGCATTTGTATCTATGATAATACATGTATAGCTATATCAATGTTTTCATAAATATCTGAAAGGAAGGAAAGAATGAATGAGGATTGGATACTACGTAACTTAGCATTTCCTACTGTCTCCATCTTGGGAATCTCAAAGTAGATGCATTTCTTTAGGAAAATTAGTTATATAGACTGTTTCTAGGGGATGTATTCTATCCCATATTTCTCTTAAGATTATCTGAAATGTTGGCTACAATAGGAAGACAACTAATACTAATAGAAATATCAAGTAACACATAAGAGCTATATTGCTATGCTAAATCACTTCAGTTGTGTCTGACTCTTTGTGATCCCATGGACTATAGCCTGCCAGGCTCCTCCCTCCACAGGATTCTTCAGGCAAGAATACTGGAGTGAGCTGCTGGACCCTCCTTCAAGGGATCTTCCCAACCCAGTGATCAAACATGCATCTCTTATGTCTCCTGCATTGGCAGGCAGGTTCTTTACCACTAGTGTTACCTGGGAAGCCCTGAATAACACATATCAGTTATTAATTAAAACGTGCAGATACAATTAGACACAGCACTCTGAACTGCCCTGAATTCACTATGCTCTACTCTATAATCTGACCTCTAACCTTCCTTAGAGCTCTCACACAAACACCATCTTTAGTGTTCCCTGAAAGCCTCTTGAGGAAAGTGAAGGAGAGTGAAAAAGTTGACTTAAAGCTCAACATTCAGAAAACTAAGATCATGGCATCTGGTCCCATCACTTCATGGCAAATAGATGGGGAAACAGTGGAAACAGTGTCAGACTTTATTTTAGGGGGCTCCAAAATCACTGTAGATGGTGATTGCAGCCATGAAATAAAAAAATGCTTACTCCTTGGAAGGAAAGTTATGACCAACCTAGATAGCATATTAAAAAGCAGAGACATTACTTTGCCAACAATGATCCATCTAGTCAAGGCTATGGTTTTCCCAGTAGTCATGTATGGATGTGAGAGTTGGATGGTGAAGAAAGCTGAGCACCAAAGAATTGATGCTTTTGAACTGTGGTGTTGGAGAAGACTCTTGAGAGTCCCTTGTACTGCAAGAAGATCCGACCAGTCCATCCTAGAGGAGATCAGTCCTGGGTGTTCATTGGAAGGACTGATGTTGAAGCTGAAACTCCAATACTTTGGCCACCTCATGCAAAGATTTGACTCATTGGAAAAGACCCTAGTGCTGGGAAGGATTGGGGGCAGGAGGAGAAGGGGACGACAGAGGATGAGATGGCTGGATGGCATCACCGACTCGATGGACATGGGTTTGGGCAGACTCCGGGAGTTAGTGATGGACAGGGAGGCCTGGCATACTGCGATTCATGGGGTCGCAAAGAGTTGGACACAACTGAACGACTGAACTGAACTGAACTGAAGCCCGCAGAGGCATTGAAGCCCTGAAGCCCATTGGAGCACAGAAATCCCAATGCTTTCCAGCCTAGAAATCACTCTTCTTTTAGGGTATCAACAGTAGTTCAAGCCTCTAATCCTGCTTGACTGCAGGAAGTTCAATTTTTACCAGCTTCTGCTTCCCAAGTATCCCTAAAAATTCCCAGGAAGGGCTTTCTCATTCCAAAAATTCACCATGATTTGACACCCCAGCCCATCAACTGATTCTGGCATGCTCCTCTATTCCTCTGCAGGTCAAGGTTCATTACCGTCAGCCAGTGAAACTTCCTCTTGTACCACTTTACCACCATGGAGACCCCAATCCTTTCATTCAAATCCACACAGTGGTATCTAAGACCAGGATGTAATCCTTAACAAGACTTGCATAGAGGCTTAGAGAGTAATAGAGGGTGACTTCCCTAATAGTTTAAAATCTTATGTCAGATGTAGTAGTTCTTGGTATTGTCAAGCCAAGGAGCTTCCATAGGAGTTTCCTATTGGACATCTCTCACTTTGGCTTCTGACCTGCCCACATGGTACATGGCTCACTTGTTCCCCCACTTAGAGTTTTCTTGTCGACCCTCTTCTCTCCCAGATCTGAGGCCCTCATGCCCAAACCCAAGAGAAAGAAAACTCTTTCTTCTTCTCCAGGGAGGTGATATCCAAGAGAAAAGACCTAAGCTTCAGAGATCCCAGTGAAAAAAAGCTTGATTTTTCACTGACATATTCCAGGTGACTGAGACAGTACCTTGACATAGTAGGCCTTCAATAATAATTGGATAATTGAATTAAATGACTTGTTTTTCTAAAAAAAGTTAGTCAAGATTCAGTAGTGGGTACATTTCCAAAGGTTCATATAGTCAAAGCTATGGTTTTTCCAGTAGTCATGTACAGACATGATAGTTGGATCATAAAGAAGGCTGAGTGACAAAGAATTGATACTTCTGAACTATGGTACTGGAGAAGACTCTTGGGAGTCCCTTGGATAGCAATGAGATCAAACCAGTAAGTCCTAAAGGAAATTGACCCTGAATATTCATTGGAAGGACTGATGCCCCAGAGGATGAGATGGTGGATGGCATCACTGAGTTAATGGACATGAGTCTGAACAAACTCCAGAGATAGTGAAGGACAGGGAAGCCTGGCATGCTGCAGTCCATGGGGTCACAAAGAGTTGGATATAACTGAGCAACTGAACAACAACTACCAAAGTTTAGTTATTTCAGAACAACCCTAGTCTAATATGGGAATTTGCAAGGACAGCTCACTCCTCTTTGGGTCTCTTCTTTAGCAGAAGGTAAATGTGTATCTCCAAATCCTTTCTGCCAAAGTTGCTCTCTACTCCTAACTGCCTTTTAATGGGAAGTTTCTCCTCTTCATGGACATCAAAGTTTCCAGAAATACTTCAGAGTTCAATTTCAGCAGAGCACCCACTTACTGGAATACATTGCTCACTCACTGTTCAGAATCTAGACCATAAACCAAACCCTGTTGATAGCTCGACAGTCTCCTCTAATCTGAATCAGTAGAGTAGCTCTGTGCTTCCACCTTCTTCTCTTTTGGGGACTGGTACAAATATCTGTATTTGCTACTTTCTGGGTATCCCTATATGTGGTGAACATTTGCTGATTTACCAGCTTTCAATCAATAGATCCATATTAGTCAACTTCTGACAGGTCAACTGCAGGAGAAGAGAACATAATTTGTTTTACTAGAGATCATCCTTTTTATTATTCTGCATCCATTATCTCTTTTCTTTTTCCTGTGTGGAGAATGATCATTCTTCCCCACTATTCTCCAGTTGTTCTACTTTGAGGTGGCCATGAAAATGTGTCTTCCAGATCCTGACTGTAGGCATCCTCATTAAAGTACTCTGAAAACCATCATTGCATCTGAGCCATGTGCTTTGCTTTCTATGGCCCATAATGTAATGTAATATAATGTGCTCAGATGCTCCATTGTATCTAACTCTGTGACCCATTGACTGTAGCCCACCAGGTCCCTCCATCCATGGGATTCTCCCAGCAAGAATACTGGAGTAGGGAGCCATTTCCTCCTCCAGGCAATTTTCCCAACCTAGGGATCGAACCTGTGTCTCTCACATCTCCTGCACTAGCACCACATAAGAAGGCCTTTCTATGGGTTGGATTGCTCACTCACTCAGTCGCTTGGATCATGTCCAGCTCTTTGTGATTCCATGGACTGTAGCCCACCAGGCTTCTCTGTCAATGGGATTCCCTAGGCAAGAATACTGGAGTGGGTTTCCATTTCCTTCTCCAAGGGATCTTCCTGACCCAGGGATCAAACCCACATCTCCTGTACCTCCACACTGCAGGAAGATTGTTTATCACTGAGTAACCTTCCAGTTAATGACAGAACAAGGTGAGGAAACTAAGGCAGGCCTGTTCCTAAGAGGCACAGGACTCTTCCAATGGCCAACTTTGATTCTGGATTTCCCAATGACCTTGCCAAACTTTCTTAGAACTAAAACGAAGTCTATGATGCTTTCCCCAACTTTCCTTCTTTTTTTCTCTTATTGACCCGCAGTCAGACATGTGTTGAAATCTAATGACTTTTCTTACCTTCATTCCCTCCCCCTTCCCTGACTTATTTTTTCCTCACAGGCATTACTTCTAATAAATCTCTTGCTATTCTAATTTCATCTTGGAATCTGACTCTTGGATGACCCAGATTAACACAAGAGGTACTGAGAATGGATTGAGAAAGCAGATGAGGAAATGGGAGTCTGGGACTAGTTTATTAGTCACTTGGGGAATGAAGGGGCTATCACCCTCTCCGGCAGGTGGCACATGGACTGTCCCTGCCACAAGGTAATAGTGGCTCAAGATTTCTAAAGATTTCACTCTTGGTGACCTGGGAGATTATCCTGGTAAAGGGGAATTCTGTGGCAAATACAATGGTGCAGACATGTGAAATTTATGTCAGCAGGAAGTGGGAAGGAAGGAAAGATGCCTACAAATAACCAAACATTTTTAGAACTATTACACAAAGATATAGTTGACACTGATAGCCAGATATCCAAAGTATTATCATGACTCCCTGCTAGTGTGGGGTTTTAGGAGCCAGGTAATAAATAAGTACACTAAAGTTTGGCTCATAGTTGGCTCATTGGCAGGGACACACCTACTGGTCATTTAGCCAGTTCCTGAAAGTATTACTAAAATTAGATTGACCGTTGGACTAACTCCTATACTGGATCCTTGGGCTGTGGTAAAAGCTATCATAGTGAAAAAACCTAAGTGGGAACCTCTGAAACTGTCTCTAGCTCCCAACAAAAATAGTAAAAATACAGTTTCATATCCAATAAATATAGTGGAAAGTGTTGCTACCATTAAAGACCTAAATGATGCAGAAGTGGTGAGCTCCATATTTCTGTTTAACTCACCAGCGTGGCTCCTGTTTTTCTAGCAGATGGATCCTGGAGAATGACTATGTACTATTACAGACTTAATCAGGTAGTAAACGTAATCATATGCCAAACATGGTATTGTGCTAAGGGGATTAATAAGACTTCAGGTTCATGGCATGCAGCCATTGATCTGTACAATGTGTTCTTTTTCAATCCACTTAAAAAAGATGAAAATGATCCACATGTGAGATAGAAAACAACATTAAAATTTTCAACTTTGTCTCAGGGTTATGTTAGTACTCTTACCCTCTGTCATAATCTTGCTTGAAAAGATCTGAATCAGCTGCATGTCCCACAGAACATCATATTCATTCATTACATCAATGGCATCATAATGATTGAACAAGAGAAGAAGAGATGACTAGTACATTGAAGACCTTGGTAAGACATGTGCTCCAGAGGGTGAAAGATAAACCATCTGAAGACTCAGGACCTGCCACTTCAGTGAAATTGTTAGAGGTCCAGTGGTCAGGGACATGCTGAGAAATTTCTTTCAAAGCAAAAGACAGATTGCTGAATCTTGCATGCTCTACCACAAAGAGGAAAGCACAGTACCTGGTAGGCCTGTTTGTGTTCTGTAGGCAACACATTTACCACCCAGGAATAGTGACCTGGTGATATGAAAGGTTATCAGTTTTAAGTGGAGCCCAGAGAACAAAAGAGCTCTGATTCAAGCCTAGGCTGTGATATAAGTGGCTCTGTTGCTTAAGCCATATGACCTGGCAAAACCCACAGTGCTGGAGGTCACAGTGCTAAGAAAATAGGCAAAATGGTGTTTATGACAGACCTCCATGGGAGTTTCACAATGTGGGACCCTGAGATTAGAACAAGGACATGATTTTGTAGCCCAGACTTTTTTGTATCCATCACAGTTGTATCATACCCCTACCTCAGCTCCTAGCATTATGAAGGAGTCTATTCAATGAAATGAAAGTGAAGGAAGAAGTCTGAGCTTGGTTAAGACTGGATTGATACATGAAAGTGAGCCAGAAACAGACTGCATTTCAGCCATATTGGGGGTGGCCCTGAAAGACAATGGAAAGGGAAAATCTTTCCAGTGGGCAAGCTGTGGATAGTGTCAGCTCAGCCCAGTCACTCAGTCTTGTCCAACTCTTTGTGACCCCATGCACTGCAGCACACCAGGCTTCCCTCTCCATCACCAACTCCTGGAGTTCACTCAAACTCATGTGCATCAAGTCGGTGATGCCATTCAATCATCTCATCCTCTATAATCCCCTTTTCCTGCCACCGTCAATCTTTCCCAGCATCAGGGTCTTTTCCAAGGAGTCAGTTCTTCACATCAGGTGGCCAAAGTATTGGAGTTTCAGATTCAGCATCAGTACTTCCAGTGAATATTCAGGACTGATTTCATTTAGGATGGATGAGTTGGATCTACTTGCAGTCCAAGAGATTCTCAAGAGTCTTCTCATACTTACCTGGCAGAGGAGATACCATGATCACGAAGGTGGTTTTCCCAGGGCGAGGCTTATCCATTGCACTCCGGATGTGCTGACCCCTGCGATTTCTCCAAATGTGGGAAACTCGACTGCATAATTTGTGGTAGTGGGGGACTGCGTTTGCGCTTTCTCCTGAATAAAAAAAAAAAAAAAAAAAAGTCTTCTCCAACACCACAGTTCAAAAGTATCAATTCATCAGCGCTCAGCTACACATTACTACTGGAAAAACCAAAGCTTTGACTAGATGGACCTGTGCTGGCAAAATAATGTCTCTGCTCTTTAATATGTTGTATAGATTGGTCACAACTTTTATTCCAAAGAACAAGCATGTTTTAATTTCATGGTTGCAGTCAACATTTGCAGTGATTTTAGAGCCAAAAAAAACACAATAAAGTCTGTCACTATTTCCATTGTTTCCCCATCTATTTGTCATGAAGTGATGGGACCAGATGCCATGATCTTAGTTTTTTCTGAATGTTGAGCTTTAAGCCAACTTTTTTCACTTTCATCAAGATGGTCTTTGGTTCTTCTTTGCTTTCTGCCATAAGGGTAGTGGCATCTGTATATCTGAGGTTACTGATATTTCTCCCAGTGATCTTGATTCCAGCTTGTGCTTCATCCAGCCGAGCATTTCACATGATGCACTCTGCATATAAGTTAAATAAGCAGGGTGACAATATACAGCCTTGACATACTCCTTTCCCTATTTGGAACCAATCTGTTGTTCCATGTACAGTTCTAACTGTTGCTTCTTAACTTGCACACATATTTCTCAGGAGGCAGGTCAGATGGTCTGGTTTCTCAATTCTTGAAGAATTTTCCACAGTTTGTTGTGATCCACACAGTCAAAGGACTTGGCGTAATCAATAAAGCAGAAGTTGATGTTTTTCTGGAACTCCTGTGCTTTTTTGATGATCCAACAGATGTTGGCAATTTGCTCTCTGGTTCCTCTGCCTTTTCTAAATCCAGCTTGAACGTCTAGAAGCTCACGCTTCATGTGCTGTTGGAGCCTGGCTTGGAGACTTTGAGCATCGCTTTGCTTGCATGTGCTGCTAAGGCACTTCAGTCGTGTCCGACTCCGTGTGACCCCACAGACGGCAGCCCACCAGGCTCCCCCATCCCTGGGATTCTCCAGCCAAGAACACTAGAGTGGGTTGCTAGCATGTGAAATGACTGCAATTGTACAGTAGCTTGAACATTCTTTGGCATTGCCTTTGTTTGGGATTGGAATGAAAACTGACCTTTTCCAGTCCTATGGCCACTGCTGAGTTTTCCAGATTTGCTGGCATATTGAGTGCAGCACTTTCACAGCATCATCTTTTAGGATTTGAAATAGCTCAGTTGGAATTCTATCACCTCCGCTAGCTTTGTTTGTAGTGATGCTTCCTAAGGCCCACTTGACTTCGCATTCCAGAATGCCTTGCTCTAGGTGAGTGAACACACCATTGTGGTTATCTGTGTCATGAACATCTTTTGTGTATAGTTCTTCTGTGTATTCTTGCCACCTCTTCTTAATATCTTCTGCTTCTGTTAGGTCCATACCATTTCTGTCCTTTATTGTGCCCATCTTTGCAAGAAATGTTCCCTTGGTATATCTAATTTTCTTGAAAAGATCTCTAGTCTTTCCCATTCTATTATTTTCTCTATTTCTTTGCATTGATCACTGAGGAAGGCTTTCTTACCTCTCCTTGCTATTCTTTGGAACTTTGTATTCAAATGGGTATATCTTTCCTTTTCTCCTTTGCCTTTAGCTTCTCTTGTTTTCTCAGCTATTTGTAAGGCCTCATCATACAACCATTTGCCTTTTTGCATTTCTTTTTCTTGGGGATGGTCTTGATCACTGCCTCTTATACAATGTCACAAACCTTTTAGAACTAACACCCAAAAAAGATGTCCTTTTCATTATAGGGGACTGGAATGCAAAGGTAGGAAGTCAAGAGATACCTGGGATAACAGGCAAATTTGATCTTGGAGTACAAAACGAAGCAGGTCAAAGGTAACAGAGTTTTGCCAGGAGAATGCACTGGTCATAGCAAACACCCTCTTCCAACAACACAAGAGAAAACTCTATACATGGACATCACCAGATGGTCAACACCAAAATCAGACTGATTATATTTTTTGCAGCCAACGATGGAGAAGCTTTATACAGTCAGCAAAAACAAGACAAGGTGCTGACTGTGGCTCAGATCATGAACTCCTTATTGCCAAATTCAGACTTAAATTGAAGAAAGTAGGGGAAACCACCAGACCATTCAGGTATGACCTAAATCAAATCCCTTATGATTATACAGTGGAAGTGGGCAGTATACCTGGCATCTACTTTAAGTCAAAGGTGACAATATGTGCAAGTTACTGAGTAGTAGCTAATGACCTGGCCATCTGATCAGAGATCTGGAAAGAAAAGCATTGGAAGATTATAGATAAAGGGATGTGGGCTAGAGGTATGTGAGCAAACATGTGTGAAGGGACATGAAGTGTATTGTACATTAACACTAACCAAAAAGCATCTATTAATATCATGAAGAAGTACCCAACTACTAAGTAGACAAAACAACTAGCTAATTAAATGACTAGCCAGATTTTGTCACCGGTCATTCCACAATTGTCACAATAGGCACATAAATGAAGTAGCCATGTGGCAGACATGGAGGCTCTATATTGGCTCAACAGCATGGTCTATCACATTTGGAGGCTGATTTAGTAACTGCTATCTGTGAATGTCCAGCCTATTAGCAACAGAAACCAATGCTGAGCCATCAGTAGGGTACTATTTGTTTTTCATGGAAATCAGCTGGCCACTAGTGTGTGTGTGAAAGTCATTCAGTCATGTCCAACTCTTTGCAACCCTATGGACTTTACAGTCCATGGAATTTTCCAGGCCAGAATACTGGAGTGGGCAGCCTTTCCCTTCTCCAGGGGATCTTTACAACCTAGGGATCAAACCCGGGTCTCCCGCATTGCAGGCAGATTCTTCACTAGTTGAGCCACAAGGGAAGCCCTGTTAACTATGCTGGGGCTTTGGCTCAAGCACAAGGAACTATATACCAGTCTAAGTTAGGGTCTACCTTTCCTGCTCACAGCACCTCAGCTGGTACTACTATCTAGAGGAGTGAGAAGATAAGTACCTTTCCAAGATCTGCTGCAGTAAAAGAGCCTGTAGTTCATCTCACTAACCTTCCTCTTCTTTGTTTCCTCTTAGGAATATAGGTCTATGATAACCATTAAGTTACTGCTCCCTGAACCTATGTGGAAAAGTGGATCTGTTTGGTGGATGAAGTGGATAGTACAAGCCATGAAAATTTGACTTTCAGACATCTCACCTTGGGAAGAATAATTGACTGACAGCCCTAGCTGTTGTGCTCTGAATATCACTGCATTTGCACTGAGTCCACACTTCTCACAGGCTGCTCCTAGGCAATGATTGAGTGAAGTAGGTCCTTCTCAGAAGGGCACAGGACTCCCCATAAAGGGACTTTGGCTAAGGATTCCTGACAGCTTCACATAACTTTCTTAGAACTGCACTGCAGTTAAAGATGCTTCTACTTCACTTCTTTCCTTCTCTTTCTCGTTTATCTAGAGGCAGACCTACATCATAGTCTGATGTTTCTCTTGGCCACTCCCATCTCGCTGTTCCCCTTTATAGGACTTTTTTCAATAAAAATTTTCATCCAGTCTCTTCTTGTCAGCTTCCCAAGAGACCTGAATTAACATACCCTCTGTAATCCTTTCAAACACTGTATATATAACAACATACACATACTCTGAACTGTATCAGAAGTTTAGATGATCAGTAACTCTTTTCCATCCCATCTCTCTTCTCCACAGGTCCTCAGTACACACACAAAAAAATGGGCTCACCTTGAAAAAACAAATTAATAAGAGTTTACCATTAAGGTAAGGATGATGAGCAGAGCTGTCAGAGTAACCCAAGATGTAGAGGTAAGGACTTTACATTAAGGCATCAGCCTAAAGTTCTCTTTACTTTTATACTTATGGCCTGTTTTCTCCTTGCCTTCTATGAAGTATCTGTTACACCTTTTGTGGGATGGGATAAGATCAGAAGTGAGCTCTTTGTGGGATGGGATAAGATCAGAAGTGAGCTCTTAGATAAGATCAGAAGTGGGCACTCTCAGACGTGCCACTATGACTCCCCTACTGGATGTCGCAAGCTATCAGACAAATTTTGAATGATTGAACATCCTGGTAGGAAAAGGAAAATTCCAGTTGTTCCATACAGAGTAATTCATTTCAAGAAAAAAAAAACAAAACACAGTATATGAGCATCATCTATGATTTAAAAAAATGAAAACAATGGACCTTTGAAAGAACTCTAAAGCACAAGAAAAAATTAAACCAAGGATATAAGGATCAGGTTCTTCAGAGATAAAAAAAAAAAAAAAAAAAAAAACCAAATGACCAACTGACAATATAGAAGAGACTATCATAGGAGGAAAGCAAATGTTCCACTTTCTAAAAGTGGAACAAAATATCACAAAATATCACAGAAGTACAGGTGTTACACCTATCAGCTAAAATCTAGACATCAAAAAAGAACTCAAGAAAAACTCAAGTGTCTTGAGGGACTAAAATACCAATACCAGGAAACTCTTTAAATTCCTAAATGACAGAGTCTAGTTAAAACATAATGAATACATATTTAACTAATGTCTTACTTTAGGAGGCATCAGAGGATTTCCCAGTCCAAATTTTCTTCTGAACAACCAAATTAGAGTGATTAGATCAAATTGTAATAATGTCTACTTACATCTTGTACAACTAATTGGCCAACTATTTACAAGATAACTCGTTAGAAGCATATCTTCCCAACATTTCACTACTCTTACTAAGACTTTTAGCAAAGATTGTAGTTAGCCCTTATGGTACCTTTGTAAGAATCAGAAAAAGGCATTCCCTCAGGAATTTCAGCTTCCACTTTATCCAGTAAAGAGCACAACCTTAATCCACTCATTCACCCATTCAGAGGATGAAATTACCACCAAATTGTGTCAAAGAAAATTAAGACTGAGTCGTGAACTCCTTCATCTTCCATCTTCTCCACCTCAGATTTCACTCTGTCTTTGTACATTCCCTGTGTCTAGAAGACATGTTCTCTCAAGACTTGCTCCAGTCTCCTGAGCACTTCCTCCTCTCCCCTTCCAGGACCCAGTTATACCCATTTACATGCCCACACCATTACTCCTGTGCTTTCTGCAACTTGTTTTCCTCAGCTGTCACGTATGTTCTAGTCTCCTGACTTAAGGAAAAAAACACTAAACCTTTTCTTTACCCTGTCCTCCAATGCCAAACTTTTGGAAAAAGCACTATACATGTACCTTTACCCTCACTTCTTCACCCCTCATTTGTCCCTCAGCCCTCTCACTGTTGTATCTCATCTTAACCACTCTATTCATAAAAGGTCAGTCCTGACTCCCTAAGTCATGATAGTTTCTGTTTTTATCCTTCTTGATGTCTCTGTATCATTTGACTCTATCGACTTTCTTTAAATCTTTCTGCCACTGGCTTCTCAGAGACCTCTATCTCTCTGACTTCTCTTTCTAAGCTTATTATTCTGTCTTTTATTGATTTTTAAAAGGCAAGAAGAACAGTACATTCTCATCCTTATCTAAGCTTTAATGATGTCATTTACTACTAAGTGTAAGGTCATTGAAAACTTGCACAAACTTCACATATTGATAGAAAATATATTTTATTTCATTAAGGAGAAATCATTCTAAATAATGTATTATACTCCTTTGAAAGCAAAATTAAATATCTTAAAATGATACCACAACAATAAATGTTTAGTAGACATTGATACTATACTAAAAATACTTTAAAAAAGAATCATCATGGAAAATATTTTGTGGGTAAAGAACTGCTCTAAAAGGACTAAACAAAGGATAAGGATAAATGGGAACTAAAAAGCACCAATTTGTGGAATGTACTTAGTAAAGCAATTTAATCTTTTCTCTTCAGTCACCCACTTACATTTATTCAGTGGGTCTGGTCCTTCCCTTGCTTCTCGTTAAAACTTGGCTTTTTTTCTTATTCTCACATAAAAAGTTCACTGTGATGGCTCACTTTAAGATTGATTCTTGGCTTGAGATTTAGAGGGAGGTAAGGTGGTACTAGTGGTAAAGAATCAGACTGCCAATGCAGGAGACACAAGAGACTCATGTTTGATCCCTGGGTCAGAAAAATCCCCTATAGAAGGAAATGGCAACCCGTTCCAGTATTCTCGCCTGGAAAATTCCATGGACAGAGGAACCTGGCAGGCTACAGTCCATGGGGCCACAGAGAATTGGACGTTACTGAGCAACTAACAACAGCACACAATATTTCACAACTCTCTCTCAAATAAATTACTTCAACAAATGCCCAGCAAAACCACCATTTTATGTATGCTCTTGATGTGAGTGTTGTAAATCTAAAATTCACAATTAACAATTCCTTTAGGTACTTGATACCTTAGAATCTCAGCTGAAACTACCAGCTTAACATTCCATTTCACCTGGATGAAGAGATTTAAACAGGAGGGTACACCAGGGATTGGCTCTGAGACATTCTTATGAAAACAACCTGGTAAATGATTCAGAGGTGAGCATATGTGTAAAATCTCCAAAGTGGCATATGACGTGAAACTTTCAATTAGTAAAATGCCAAGTCACTAGGATAAACTGTAGAAAGATGTAGCCTGGGTGAGTGGGTAGAGAAGTGGCAGATGAATGATCAAGAATAAGACAGAAGATGCTGTTAGGACAAAAATCCAACCATCATTGTCAGAGTAATGGTCTCTAGGGTATCAGCTATGACCCTGTGGAAGAATGGGCTTCAGAAAGGTACAAATCTACATGTAAAATAAAGTTCCTCTTTATAGTTCTTATGTTATCAGAGTCTTTTGCATGTTTGAACTAAAGTTCTTTAACTTTATTAAAATCATTCTTCTTTTCAGTGAAGGACAAGGTGTTTGAATCTCAAAACCAAATTTCAGACTTCAGGATTTTACCTTCAGTCAATATGTCCATATATATTTGTAATTGAGATAGGGTCTTAAAACCTAAATTTATGATTCTTCACATAGAACCACTTAAAAGGTCTTTATTATAAACATGCTAATAAATTTTCCTTTTTGTTTTTATAAAAATGCATGTACCTCTTCCTCCATGCATCTTCTCCCTATTGTGCATGTGTGCATTGGTAATACAAATATGTAATTACTTGAGGTGTATAAAAGTCTTCTGGAGAGTCTCAAGATTTTTCCTCCTCATTGAGAAATTGAGGCATTGCATAGCTGGTACAACACCCACTAATAAAAATAAATGCCCTTCAGACAGGAATTAGATAAGCAGCTTGTTCCTGTAAAATTTGAACTGCAGCCAGTCTTATACAAACTCATTTCATAAATACTTCTCACTGGGAAAAAAATGAGAAGATGGATAGACTCAAAAATTTCCAGGAAGGTGCCAAGGATTCTGCTCAGGATTATCTCAGGGTGAAGCTTCCATCTGTTCTAATAGTTGAACTTGCTCTGCTTTGTTTCATATTTTTTGTATCGGGACTTTGAAGTTTCTGCATGAGATGAAGTATTTTTCTCATTTCCCCCTTTTATTAAAACACCACATTTATTTTTTTTTAATCCATTACCCTGCTCTATTGCTTACAGTATCATTTTAGGGTATAAAAATTATTTTGTGACCAAGAAATATTTTATTACATCTCTGTGGCTATATAAATATTTATGTAACTTTTAAAATACCTTGACTGATTGGTTTTAGATTGTTTCAAATTCCATCTGCTTTCCTTGCCTCTCTGATAAACCTTCTTCAAACCCTGTGTAACTTCCGATTTATTCCTGCTTCCTGGCCCATGAAGGTCACCTTCAAAATATTATCACCTTTATGTAATGAAGACATATTCGTTTTTAGCATGATTCTGTTTAATCACCTAAAATGATTTCAATGTGAAGCATTACTATAAACCAATGTGAGTAATTTTCAAAGTAAACAAAAACTGAAGAAAAGGAATGCCACAAATCTTAGCATGGGAACAAGCATATAATTTCTTTTCTACTGAATCCTTCAAATATATGAGTACTGTACTTTTTTTTTCACAAATTATTAATGCTGTTTATAGTCTCACTTTGTATTTGGTGTTAATATGCTGTACTGTTTTCTGTTTGGAGTATGAAACCCTCTTATTTTAATATTCATGTTAATAGCTCTCAAAACAGAAGTGGGTAGGTTTTAGTTTTTAGCAGTTTTTGTTTTCCCTCAATATATTCTCACATTTAAATATGAAAGACATGAAAAGTGAAGGTCTATAAGTTTTTCTTTAATTAGAGGAATTTTTTACATTATATTAAAAAAAAAAGGAAAAAATCTCCTGGGCCTAGTAATTCATGGCTTTAAATTATTCATATGGAATCTTAGGGACTTTTCTGGTGCTCCAGTCTCCCAATTTAAAAAAAAAGGTAAGCAAAGTGCATATGAAGGCACTCTCAACTTCCCTGTGAAAGGTGATATTCTACAACAATTCTTTTCTGATGGGCTCCTGTAATTTTCCATCACAAATTAGTTTTCAAGGGCCTTCCAAGCAGACACAACTTTCATATGCTCTAACTACATGGCTGACCTCGAGGTGGGAGTGGAAACCAGCCCAAATCACAATTTCTGCTCTAAACATTTTTATATGAGAACATCAGGTTAAAAGAAATCAACCTTAAAGGAGAAAATGAGGAAGTCCCAGAGGAGCCACACCCAGTCTGGGCAGAGGGTGGGCATAGAAGATGGGCCAGTCTTACCTGCCTGCCTTGCTGACCAAGGGTGTGGCAGCAGGTTGGGCTCACTGCATTCATATACAAGAAAACCACCACCTCCCCCTGAAAAAAGTGCTGAGGACACTGAGTTTTTATAGCCCTGTGAGGCAGGTAGTATTATTATCCCTATATTTTAGAGACGAGAAAACTGTATTTCAGGTCATTTTTAGCACCAGTTGGGGAACTGGCTAACTGCCTGAGTGAGTCATGGTCCAGATGCTCAACCTTGCAGCTACAAGGGACCAAGACAATTACCCCATGTTTCCGACTCTCTGTGCTTTAGGTA
Organism: Muntiacus reevesi; assembly: GCF_963930625.1. Taxonomy (NCBI): domain Eukaryota; kingdom Metazoa; phylum Chordata; class Mammalia; order Artiodactyla; family Cervidae; genus Muntiacus; species Muntiacus reevesi. Next base: position 155,776,849 of record NC_089251.1, on the reverse strand, counting down.
TGCCCAACATATACCCTGAGTATTTGATAATGTAGGCTTAACAGTGACTCTATGTTATACAGATTATCATACAAATATCTTTGTTAACAAGCATTTGTTTTCAGTATTTGAATGACCAACTATTTCAGTGCTAATTTTCACTTTGGCCATTTGTGCCAATGTAAGCAAGCACTGGCATGGATATTGGAAGCGGGCAATTCGCCCAACCAGCAGGACCATGCTGCTCACACAAGCAAGCCAAACACTGAAATCTGCAGTCACATTATCCTTTAAACTTAAAGCTAGAATTGAAGAAAACTACCACCAGGGGGCAATACATCTCTTACCACATGGTCATAGTTAGCATATTTTATTTGGTTCAAGTGGTTCACTGGTTTGTTTAAATTTAAATTTCATCTGTTTAAGTAAAACTTAAATTTCAGTTGTTTTAATTTATTTTAAATTTAAGTCAACATTTAAAGATCAGGAGTGTTCACGTATAACATGGTTTTTCAGTTTTTCTGGAAAAATCAGAATATATAGCAATTACTGGCTCTGTGTTTTGTCAAGATAACAATTGGCTATAGCTGACGCCACCAAATAGCCAGGCTGTCTCCAGCACTCCATCATTCATATAATACACGTACATGTGCTTACACTCAGCCTGCTTCAGCTTACCTGCCTGGCCTCTGTAGCATTTTAGTGTATGAACTTATCCAAATAATCAGGCTAAGGCAGGAAGTATGGTTACAAGACAGATTACATACATTAACACTTTTAGACTTCTATGAGTAAAAATTTTAACTTTTGTTGCTAAAAACAAAATTGTGCCACCAAAGAATACAATAATTGAACATTAATATGGAGATCAACATATTTTTAAATGACCAAATTTTAGGTATAATTTTATGTTTTTCACTAACGTGTAAGTACTTTATATTACCTTATTCTAACACTATTCTTATCCTCTCACTGAAACAGAAATTTGGACATTCATCCTAAATCCATATCCTGAAGGAATCAAGGCCCTCCTAGAGAGACTATTTCTTTGGATACTTCGAACCAATTTGGCATCTGTTCATTCTCTGAGTTTCAAGTAAATGCAAGCATTATACAGTTGCCATGAGGAACTTGCTTAGATGCAGTTTCCTAACCTCTTCCCTATCTATCTCATTCTCTCTCTAGCAAGTGGAAAAAAACTGCTGGAGGAGATAAGAAAGACAGCACACTCCTCCATTTTGCCTTCTCCTCACTCTTCTATGAGCTCACTCACAATCCAAACAGGCAGAGAGAGCTAGTAATGGTTTCTAAGGTCAGAGATACAGTGAAGACATTTCTTTATGTGCTCACTATCCAGAATCAAACTTTCTAATTTCATAGTGAAGTTATTGTTGCTCTATAGAGGTAGTTTGGGTGGCAGACAAGAGCTCTAGCTTTGAGTGAAAAACACTTGGTTTGAATTATCACTCTATCACTCACTGAGTATTCATTACTATTTACTTGTACCCTTAATGTTCTTGACTATAAGATGGTGATAACACTGAAAATGAAAGTGAATGTCGCTCAGTCATGTCCTACTCTTTGCAATCCCATGGACTATACAGTCCATGGAATCCTCCATGCCAGAACACTGAAGTGAGTAGCTTTTCCTTTCCCCAGGGGATCTTCCAAACCCAGGGATCAAACCCAGGTCTCTTGCATTGCAGGCGGATTCTTCACCAGCTGAGCTGCCAGGGAAGCCCAAGAATACTGGAGTGGGTAGCTAATCTCTTCTCCAGGGGATCTTCCCAACCCAGGAATCAAAGAGGGGTCTCCTGCTTAGCAGGTGGATTCTTTACCAATGGAGCTATCAGGGAGACCTCAGTAATAACATTATTTGCCCTTAATACTTACCTCATATTATTGTAAAGAATCAAAATAATACATATGATAAGAACAAAGTATAGGACACTATACCAGAGACTACAGTTTGGAAAATGCTTTAGAAACAAACTGACCAAAGATGGCTATTTTTCCAGTCCTGAGGATCTAATAGTTAGGATGCAGATGAACAAGATCTTCTAGTGAAAGAGACCTTTAGTCAATAGTTAATGAGTCCTTGGGGAAGATGGCAGAGTAGGAAGCACCAGGAGTATCTCTTCATCTAGACAATAATTGTTCTCACAGAATCTGATGTAACAACTTTGAAACTCTGGAGTCTTTTGAAGACTTGCAACTTCCAGAGAAAGGCTTAGATGGTAAATTTTGCTTAATTTTGAACAATTTCAGCTCTTAGCACAGTGAGTGAGTGAGTGAAGTCACTCAATCGAGTCGGACTCTTTGCAACCCCATGGACACCATGGGATTTTCTAGGCAAGAGTACTGGAGTGGGTTGCCATTTCCTTCTCCAGGGAATCTTCCTGACCCAGGGATCGAACCCAGGTCTCCTGCATTGTAGACAGACGCTTAACCATCTGAGCCACCAGGGAAGTCCAAAGCAGCTATAATTCCCCACCTCCCAGATCCCAAACTGCCAAGGCAATCTTGACAAAATGAAGAAAATGAAGAAAACTAGAGGTATCATGCTCCCTGACTTCAGACTATACTACAAAGCTACAGACATCAGAAACAGTATGGTACTGGCACAAAACAGACACTATTAGGTCAATAGAACAGAAAAGACAGCCAGAAATAAATCCATGTTCTTATGGTCAATTAATCTACAACAAAGGCGCCAAGAATACACAATGAGGAAAAGATAGTCTCTTCAATGAGTGATACTGGGAAAACGGGACAGCTACATGTAAAAGAATAAAACTAATTACAGTATTTTTCACTGTATATACAAAAATAAAGTAAAAATGGATTAAGGGCCTAAATGTAAGACCAAAAATCATAAAACTCCTAGAAGAAAACATAGGTGATACACTCTTTGACATAAATTATAGCGACTATATTTTTAGATCTGTCTCCTCAGGCAAACAAAAGCAAAAATTACAAAGTGGGGTCTAATTGAACTTGAAAGGTTTGCAAAGCAAAGGAAATAAAAGAACAATCTACTGAGTGGTAGAAAATATTTGCAAATTAAATAACAGATAAAGGGTTAATATACAAAGTATATAAATAGCTCATACAATTCAATACAAAAAAACTGCAAACAATCCAATTAAAAAATGGGCATAAGACCTGAATAGATATTTTCCCAAAGAAGACAGATGGCCAACAGGCACATGAAAAGATGTTCAACATTGCTAATCATCAAAGAAATGCAAATCAAGATGACAATAAGATATCGCCTCACACATCAGAAAGGCTATCATCAGAAAGATAACAAGTAACAAATGTTGGCAAGGATATGGAGAAAAGGGAACCCTTGTACACCACTGATGGGAACATAAATTGGTGCAACCACTATGGAAAATGGTGTGGAGGTTCTTCAGAAAACAAAAAATAGAACTACCATGTGCTGTGCTCAGTTGCTTCAGTTGTGTCCGACTCTTTGCGACCCTACGGACTATAGCCTGCCAGGCGCTTCTGTCCATGGGGTTCTCTAGGCAAGAATACTGGAATAGGTTGCCATGCCCTCCTCCAGGGGATCTTCCCAACATGGATTGCGCCCATGTCTCTTACATCTTCTGCATTGGTAGGCAGGCTCTTTACCACTAGCACCACCTGGGAAGCTGATCCAACAATTCCACTCTTGGGCATATATTCAAAAAAAAAAAAACAAAAATACTAACATGTAGGGAATATTACCTAGCCATAAAAAACAAAATAATGCCATTTGTAGTGACATGAATGGACCTAGAGACTGTTATACTGAGTGAAGTAAGCCAGAGAAAGACAAATATCATTTGATATTGTGTATATGTGGACTTTAAAAAATAAAGCAAGTGAATATAATAAAAGAGCAACTCACTCATAGATATAGAGATTACCAGCAGGGAGAGGTGAGAGGAGAGGGGTAATATAAAATAAATAAGCTACCAGGATATATTGCACAGGACAGGGAATATAGCCAATATTTTATAAGAACTCTAAAAAGAGTACAAACTATAAAAATAATCAAAAAAATAAAAATAATCAATCACTATGCTGTACACATATTCAGTTCAGTTCAGTCGTTCAGTCATGTCTGACTCTTTGCAACCCCATGGTCTGCAGCACACCAGGCTTCCCTGTCTGTCACCAACTCCCAGAGCTTGCTCAAACTCATCATGTCCATCAAGTCAGTGATGCCATCCAACCATCTTATCCTCTGTTGTCCCCTTCTCCTCCTGCCTTCAATCTTTCCCAGATCAGGGTCTTTCCCAATAAGTCAGTCCTTCACATTGGTGGCCAAAGTATTGGAGCTTCAGCTTCAGCATCAGTCCTTCCAATGAATATTCAGGACTGATTTCCTTTAGGATGGACTGGCTGAATCTCCTTGTGGTCCAAGGGACTCTCAAGAGTCTTCTCCAACACCATAGTTCAAAAGCATCAATTCTTCAGTGCTTAGTTCCACGTATACATGAAACTAGTGTAATATTATAAATCAACTATATTTCAATAGGAAGAAAGAAGAAAAGAAAAAGAAAGAAAAAACAACTCTCTTAAAGACACTGAAAGAACTAAAGACATGAAGGAATTCAAGAAAACAACACATAAAAAAATGGAAATATCAATAAAGAGGTATGAAACCTAAAAAGAAATCAAAAAGAAATTCTGGAGCCGAAAAGTAAAATAACTGAAATGAGAGACTCACTATAGAGACTCAAAAGCAGATTTGAGCAGGTGGGAAAAAGAATCCGTAGACTCGAAATAGGACAACAGAAATAAGACAACAAAAAATTATCCTCATAAATTTTTCTTTATGAGGAACATAAAGAAAAGGACTGAAGAAAAGTGAACAGAGCCTCAGGGACCTGTAGGACACCATCAAGCAGACCAGCATACAGACACTGGGAGTCCCAGAGGAGAAGAGACAGTGAAACAGGTAGAATATTTAAAGAAATAATGGACAAATTTTCCATATTTGATAAAAGTCTTGAATATAAATATCAAAGAAAACAAAACACTAAAGAGCTTCAGTTTCACAGATGAAAAGAGCTGTGAGTATCGATGGATGCACAATAAGACCACCAAACACATCTTATTACCTAATATCACTGAAGTGAAGTGCTAGTCACTGAGTCGTGTCTGACTCTTTGTGACCGCATAGACTGTAGCCCACCAGGCTCCTCTGTCCATGGACTTCTCCAAGCAAGAATACTGGAATGGGTTGCCATTCCCTTCTCCAGGGGATCTTCCTGACCCAGGGATTGAACCCAGGTCTCCTGCATTGTAGGCAGGTTCTTTACTGTCTGAACCACCAGGAAAGCCCAATACCACTGAACTGTACATTTAAAAATAGTTAAGATGGCAAATTTTAAGTTATGCATATTTTGCCACAGTAAATAATTGGAAAAAAATCCATAATGAGGGCCTAGTGAATGTTTGAAGTAATGGAGTTTCCTTTTGAGGTGCTGAAAATACTCTCAAGTTGACTGGGGTGATGGTTGCACAATTCTGTGAAATATGTTAAAAATGATTGAATTACATACTTTAATAGGGTTGATCACATGATATATAAACTATACCTCAAAAAAGCTGTTATAAAATAATAATAATGATAACACTCTTAATGAAGAGCTAAGGAGTCCTTAAAATTCTGCCAATTATATGGTCTTAATTTTATAGCAGGACATAGACTCTGAAATATACCAGACCATAGGATTCCTTTGTCATACAGAATCTTTCACTGATCAATAATTGAATAAACAAACTGGACCTTAAAATATGGACATCTAAATCCAGTCTCTTTCAGCCCCACCATAACCAATCTTAAAACTTGAGTGCTACAAAGTAAGAGAGAATAGTTCAGGATTTTAAAGGATTTTAAATAATCAATCCTCTATATTCAGAATGTTTCTTAGTTAAATTTTTGATCAAACAAATATGGTTTCTCTTGCATTATATTAATATATAATCAAGAATTTAAGGATTTCAAAAGAAAGCCATAGCAAAACACATTTTGTGAGAGTTGCCCGGAACTACTAATTACCTGTCCTGCTCTCTCCCCTTTTAAATGCATAAGAAAACTGAAGCATGCCATCTCATCATAGGGGAAAATATGATGATGTATCATAAAAAAGTTCTGTGGGCAGAGCTAGTATCCATGAGTACTAGTACTATCCATCAGTACTAGTACTGATGAGATACTTTAAATTTTTGACTTCTAGAATCCAGGAAGCCTGCTAGTTTCTGGGAAACTCTATACCTTTAAACTTGGAGACAATTAGGAAAATAATATAATTTTCTTTGTCAATTAAAAATATCAAGCAGGTCTTCATGTCAGTGAGGTATCAGAATGAGACAAGTGGAGGATTTGGCCCTATCTCTCTGGGTCCTCCGTCACTTTCTGAACATCATCGAGCACTGGGAAATGCAGAAGGGTCAGCATAGCTCACGGATTCCCTGCAGAGTATCTACTGTAGTTCAGCCTTTTCTGCTCTGCTTGGACCTATCACCCGGTGGATCACTTCAGTAAAGATAATATATCAGCGCTTCACATCCAGTTCATTTTTCTAGTAGAATTAAAATTGTCATGACTGTACTTTTTGTTTATAAGTCTTGAAATTGATTTGGATATTTCATTTATATTGTTTATCTTTATTCTTCTTTCCTTCTAATGTCCAATCCATACTGACTCACATTTCAAAATATTTCCAAGTCTGTCCCACTTTCTCCATTTCCACTCCTAGGACCTGAGTCCAATCCACTATCATCTCTCACCTCAGCAACAGCTTTTTATCTAGTGTTCTTGATTCTACTTTTTGCCCTCTTCATCACAGGCCCATCAGATCACAATTTCCCCATTGAAAATCCTCCAGATGCTTCCCGTTGCACAACTTGCTACAGACCTCTTCTTCTCTCTTCTTGCTCTGGTCACACTCATCTTATTGCACCTACTGTCTCTCATTTGCTATCCCTCCACCTTGAGACCTCTTTGTGTGGCAAGTCCTTTGTGTCATCCCAGGCTGCAGTTTAACGTTGCCAGCTCAAGGAAACCTGCAGTCAGAAGTGACACTCCTTCATCCTGGTCACCCACTATCACACCATGCTTGATGTTCTCCGTGGTTCAGTTTCAGTTCAGTTGCTCAGTTGTGTCTGACTCTTTGTGACCCCATGAACTGTAGAACACCAGGCCTCCCTGTCCATCACAAACTCCCACAGCTTACTCAAACTCACGTCCGTTGAGTCAGTGATGCCATCCAACCATCTTATCTTTTGTCATCCCCTTCTCCTCCTGCCTTCAATCTTTCCCCAATCAGGGTCTTTTCCAATGAGTCAGTTCTTCACATGAGGTGGCCAAAGTATTTGAGTTTCAGCTTCAGCATCAGTCCTTCCAATAAATATTCAGGAATGATTTCCTTTAGGATGGGCTGGTTGGATCTCCTTGCTGTCCAAGAGACTCTCAAGAGTCTTCTTCAACACCACAGTTCAAAAGCATCAATTCTTCAGCACTCAGCTTTCTTTATAGTCCAGCTCTCACATCTATACATGACTACTGAAAAAACTTAAGGACTAGACAGACCTCTGTTGGCAAAGTAATGTCTATTCTTTTTAATACGCTGTCTAGGCTGGCCATAACTTTTCTTCCAAGAAGTGTCTTTTAATGTCATGGCTGCAGTCACCAAATGGTGCAAATGGAGTGATTTTGGAGCAAAAATAAATAAATAAATAAAGTCTGCCACCATTTTCATTGTTTCCCCACCTATTTGCCATGATGTGATGGGACCAAATGCCACCCAGGATCTTAGTTTTCTGAATGTTGCATTTTAAGCCAACTTTTTCACTCTCCTCTTTCACTTTGATCAAGAGGCTCTTTAGTTCTTCTTCACTTTCTGCCGTGTGGTGTCATCTTCATACCTAAGGCTATTGATATTTCTCCCAGCAATCTTGATTCCAGCTTGTGCTTCATCCAGCCCAGCATTTTGCATGATGTACTCTGCCTATAAGTTAAATAAGCAGGGTGACAACATACAGCCTTGACATACTCCTTTGCCTATTTGGAACCAGTCTGTTATTTCATGTCCAGTTGTAACTGTTGCTTCTTGACCTGCATACAGATTTCTCAGGAGGCAGGTCAGGTGGTCTGGTATCCTCCATGGTTACCATTCTCTAAAATTACTTGGTTCATTTCTTTATGTATTTTTTGATATTTCTAACTCCATACAGTGTGAGCTAAGAGTAGAACCTTTCTGTTTTGTTGACAGCTGTTCCTGCAGCACAAAGAATATATTAGCATATGATAGGGATTCAAAAACCATTTGTTGAATGAATAAATGAAAACCAAATTTGATTCTTCTTTCAAGATGGAATGTCTCTCAATTTCATCCAAAACTTAGAGGCTCAGTGACTCAGTCTTGTCAGCTCATTATATTATCCTTGGTTTAGTGAGGTTTTTAAAAAAAAGCATTTTATAGACCAAATTTTGCATTTTGGCCCCTAGGTCACAGTCCTAGGCTCCACATGAAATTTCTAGTCAAACACCTTCTCTTCCAACTTATCGTTTTCAAACCTAAAAGAGTTGAACAAAAAATACAGAGTACCCATATACTCTTAACCTAAATTCAACAACTGTTAAAATTTTGCCACATTTGTGATCTTTCTCTCTCCCTCTCCCCACACATACACACACACACACATATACAAACACACCTCTCTAAATAATTATAGTGATGAATGTCAAATGGTAATTTTCTATTATTCATTCTATCTATATTTATTAACTGACATTACTCACAGTCAACGACTTCTTGACACTAGAGCATATGGAGGCAGATTTATATTAACAGTGAAGTCATGATGTACTTTTGAGTCAAGCCTATTAACACAGTCCCTCAACAGAGACAATACATGGGGCTCAAAGCCTTGAATACTGGAATTTACCAGTCATAAAAGTAAAATTCTGAAATTGTCATTTTTCTTCTATCAGTATAACACGTGTAAAAGTGTATCTATATTATTCTGTGATTTTCATTTTTCCATCTAGTCTATAGACATTTTAAGTTATTTGGTTACTAACACTAAACTCAAAAGGAAAGAAATTGATATGTGTTTGAGATGTAAGACATATCTGAAAATGAATGAAGGCTAACTTTAAATGTGTAAAACATTTTCAGTTGGCCCCAGAGAACTGAAGAGGAAACCTTGCAGTCAACCTTTCATTGTTGCCACTAGTAGTGAGGCACTAATGCATTATTGCTATAATGCAGTCCAGGTATTCTCAACAAGCAGATAAAGCAAGGATAATTTCTTAAGTTTAAAAATATTAAGTTGAATGCTTGTCACCAGCAGGTTTAATTAATAATATTTTCTTCACAGGTTAGTATTAGGACTAGTCTGATGGGGGAGGTTGTCTGGAAGAGGAGTCAAGGGGAGCCAATCTGGAATTTGAAATTCTTTACCAGTAGTCATGTATGGATGTGAGAGTTGGACGGTGAAGAAAGCTGAGCACCGAAGAATTGATGCTTTTGAACTGTGGTGGTGGAGAAGACTCTTGAGAGTCCCTTGGACTGCAAGAAGATCCAACCATTCCATCCTAAAGGAGATCAGTCCTGGGTGTTCGTTGGAAGGACTGATGCTGAAGCTGAAACTCCAAGACTTTGGCCACCTCATGCGAAGAGTTGACTTATTGGAAAAGACCCTAATTCTGGGAAAGATTGAAGGCAGGAGGAGAAGGGGACGACAGGGGACGAGATGGCTGGATGGCATCACTGACTCGATGGACATGGGTTTGGGTAAACTCCGGGAGTTGGTGATGGACAGGGAGGCCTGGAGTGCTGCGATTCATGGGGTCACAAAGAGTGGGACACAACTGAGCGACTGAACTGAACTGAACTGAACAGGTATAGAAATTAGTTCTTTTCAGGGTTTTAATATTGGATTTTCCACTAATCAAATGATTGGAACTTGGATTGCTTGACTAGTGAGAAAACCTCATATGTGTTCATTCATTCATCAAACATGAATGGAGTTCATCATGCCACCTACATGCCAAAGTGCTGGGAACCCCCAGGTGAAATACAACAGTTTTAACATCAAGTGTCATCATTGAGAAGAAAATCATATGGAAAATAAACTTTAAAACAATTTATTTAAAAGTAAATTATATAAAATCTACAGTAGCTTTGAGAGGATGCAAGGTAGGAACATGTAGACAATTAAAAAGCATCACATAGACACTTGATGAAATAGTTAGGGCACTGAAATCGAAAAGCAGTTTCACTTATCAAACTTCATTCCCTAAGGAGTGGGAAGACTTCATCTGCCCCTAAGAACAGGCACCTTTACTTAATTTGCAGAAAGACTGCACAGGCTGTGTCTCTGGATCCAAAACTAAAAACATTAAGGAGAGTGACAGTTGGTAGTGCTAATACTCTGCACTCAATCAAGGGCCTTCTTTACAATTTTCTCACATGTACAGAATTCAAGAGCATATTTTTCTAGATATCCAGGTAAATATTTGGGGTTTACAATAAGCTATAGCAATAGAATTTTTTTTTAACATGGGGCTTAAGATCTACTTCAACAGCATAGCAGAAGAACATTTGAGATGTCATATGTTAAATAAAATAAAATACTCATGTCTTACTTATATTTGTATTATGATATAAAATTTTAAGAATATATTTTAAGAATTTTAAGAATAACATCTTATTATTACTATTATTATAATACTCAATAAAAACACCAACATCCAGTGTAAACTGCAATCACTTATTTTTTGACAAAATTACTTTCCTTTACATTGTTTAAAATTTTAAAATTTGTGGCTCCACATAAAATTAGAGAATGTGGCCTAATCTTTTAAAATATAAAGTGCTGATGTGAAGTTTAAAGTCCACTTCATTTTTATCCAGTTTCAATTTGCTATGGAACACCTGGAAGCATTCCTCATGCATAAAGAAAGCAGTTTGTATGCTTGTGCTCACAAAAAAATCTTACTGTGAACCTAAACACAAAACAACTTTGTGTGGTTGTATATTTTATTGAACCTAGAATCTGATAGCTTTCCAGTAAGCTGATATAAGACATAATAATTTTTATTTCTTGAGTGTCGAATTTTATTAAGTGTTCATTGTAAAGCATTGCAAAAAAGGAAAGAAAAGATATGGTTTCTGCCTTCAAAGGGATAAGGTCATTTTGGCATTGAAATATTTATTTTCAGAAAGCTCATAGCAGTATCAATATGGGTAGGATACGGGCAAAATCATTTAGCTGTCTTCCTATGTTTTGTTCTCTCTTTGAAGCACCCAATAGCCTGCCCCTTATGTCTCAGAGGTCTCATGACTCAGCTCTGGAAATTTTCCCTGTTCCAATTCCTTCTTTTATTATGCATGTATCAAAATCACTTGCTTGTAGTCTATTTCCTTAGGGATTAGTTGCCAAAATGACAACTAGCTAATCTGGTAAATTAATCCATGCTAAAGCTTGTTCTAATTTGATCCTTTCAAGTAATATATTTATATTTCACCCTTTTCTTAGAGGCAATACACAAATGTATATAAATGACTCTAACCATGGGGATTTCAACATGCATGACTGATCTTCTAGTATCCATCATAATTCTTTTGAGGGCCTGCCAATATTGTTTCCTTGTCGTAAGGACTGGGAAAAAAGAAGTGGTTTAATTCTTTGCATTGCTTAGAAGAGTTCCTAATAGCATGCTTACCAAAATTTGTGAGAGGCAGGTGGTTTCTTCCTCACCTTTGTAGGATTTTCTGTTTCCATAAGCCCAGCCCAGTTTCCCACAGTTCCTGAAGAAAACTTATTTCTCAAAAAAGGGAAGCCAGTGGCGCTGGGGAAGGACAATTATTTGTTTTATAGAATGGTTTTATTCATGGCAGGATATTTTAGCATCCCTGGTCTCAACTTACTAAATTCCAATAGCGTTTCCCCTGCCATTCTACCTGCTCCATCACTGTGACAACCAACGTGACTCTCATACATTTCCAAATGTGTGGAGCAGCCTTGGTGAGAACTTTCAGGCAACCCTTCTTAGAATGATCAGAATCTTCCCTAATGGGAAGCACAACATGCCCCTCCAAGTGGTCAAGTTGCCTTGAACCTACAGTGGTGTTGGAGAAGACTCTTGAGAGTCCCTTGGACTGCAAGGAGATCCAACCAGTCCATCCTAAAGGAGATCAGTCCTGGGTGTTCATTGGAAATACTGATGTTGAAGCTGAAACTCCAATACTTTGGCCACCTCATGCGAAGATTTGACTCATTGGAAAAGACCCTGATGCTGGGAGGGATTGGGGGCAGGCGGAGAAGGCGACGACAGAGGATGAGATGGCTGGATGGCATCACCGACTCAATGGACATGAGTTTGAGTAAACTCCGGGAGTTGGTGATGGACAGGGAGGCCTGGCGTGCTGTGATTCATGGGGTCGCAAAGAGTCGGACATGACTGAGCGACTGAACTGAACAGTGACCATGTCTCTGTTCAAGAATGCAGTGTGTAAATGGGCAAAATTTGACATAAACTTTTCCCTTTAATATCCTCAAACTAATTCCATTTGATTATCTCACCATGAGTCAGAAATACAGACTAAAATGTTGCTAAATTTTTTTGAAAATAAAGGTTTTCTTCAGATGGGGGCTTAGTGAGGACTCATAGGGTGCTTTGACGTTGATCTTTCTAAAACTGTGACAGGTTTCCTTGAAGAAACTATTCCCTTGGGGATAACATAGCTTCAGAATTTCACCTAACTATAGTTGGAGGCCTCTTTGGTCTCATTCAAAAGATTATTTTTAAAGAATCAGTACATAAGGAAAAATGAGAACGGAAGTACCATTGTCTCAAATGCCATTAAAAATTTGATTAAAAAAAAATTCTCACTTGATACAATTTTAATGTCAATTTCTTAATAAAAATAATAATGTCAGGTTTATTAATTTTTCACAAACTTATGACTAAATGGTTTAAAGACATGGGTAAGGATAAGAACTATATAACGTCAAAACAAAATGCATTTTCAGTTTATGGTGGGTAGATCAAAGTTTCAGGGACCATAAAGAGTTTCACTGAAGGGGTAAAGTCCTTCTGTTTTCCTTTAGATAAGATAAATGTGTAGAAGGCTCATGAATAGTATTAATGCTATTTTACTAAATAATTTCCAGAGAACATAACTGACAAGTAAAGCAATGGAAAGTAAAATTTGAAACAATTTGTTTAAAAGCAAAATATATAATATCTATAGTAGCTTTGAGAGGAGGCAAGGTAGGAACATGGATTTTGAGAATATGGACGTGTTCTCACAATATTAACAGTATTTCCAAAGTAAGGATCAAGTGTGGCTCCATTTTAAATACTGGAAACTTGGGACATAATAATGCTGATTTGGTGTGATATAGGTGGTGAGATTGTTGATTGTGGATAAGAAAGCCAATTATATTTCTTCCCTAATTGTCCACATTTTGGTCAGATGCCAATTTAGGAAAATACAGTGACCCTGCTTCAAATTCAGGAGTGCATGGACCATGTTGGTATTACTCTGTCTCCAGTGACTGGGCACATGCTGAGCACATAGAAGGCCCTCAAAGGAATGATGAGTTGAAAAAAAATTCACTACTTTCTTCTAGTGTGATAGCCACAGCTCTTGGTGATTCTTCCTCTGAACCATATTCAATTCAATAAACTCTGATTGTTAATAACAAGGCATCATTATGCATTTATTGTGTGCCAGGTACAAGATGACCATTATTTCATTTGATTATTAAATCAATCTCATGGCACCAGCATTATTACCAACATTTTCAAATAAAGAGGCTGGATCTTAGGTCAGTAATTTTCTCAGGATATCATGGCACTGAATTGCAAATCTAGGTCTCCAAGACCTGGTTCTACTTATTGAGTGCCTGGGAGGAGTGAGGGCATAAAACCAGGAGATAAAGACTTCCATAAGACAACCCTCTGCCCTCTAGTGGGGGAAAGGGCCACAAGCCATTTCATTCACTATTAAAGGGGCTGTAACAGAGAAAGTAACAAGGCAGCAACTAGCAGAAATTAAGGAGTTAATCCTATGATGATAGGGGGAATCACAGGATTTATATGTTGGTTCTCCAGGTTCCCAGAGGCAAGCTAGATATGTAGGATGAGCAAAACCACCGTATCTGGGTGTCCAACAGTCCTGACCTCAGGCACTGGTTCTCTTCAGTCAGCTCCGTACAGCAGGCCAGCCAGTGTATATTGAACAGCGCTGCTGAGCCTACACACAGCTTGCCTCGAATGTCCCCAATACAACTCTTGTACTTCACACCCTACTCCCACCATCTTGAAAATCTCCTCCCTGTTATTTTCAGGGAGTCACCGAAAGGAGTGCCTCACACGGGAGAGACAAGTTAAGTCTTTCTTCTCCTGTTTGCTTTCCTCCTGCTGATGACTATGGCAACTGAAGCTTCCTTAAGAAACCTGCCACCACCAGCTCTAAAGACAAGTCAAGCATCAGGCATGTCATGGATGCCACTCTTAATCTTGCCTTTACCCACTGCAGAGCCATGGGAAGAGGGAGGAAGCCCCCTTCTAGAGTAAACTGGTCTCCAAGACCCCCACTTCTAGCACTCAGCATCCCTCAAAATAGAATTTCTTCTCTTTATCACCTTCAAGCAAAAACTTGTTTCAACAGAGAGAAGAAGCAGCAATTATCTGTGTGTTCCCTATTCTATTTATATGCTTCTAAGAAAACTGTTTTCTTCCCCTACTGCTGAAATACAAGTTAGCGTATACACACACACACTTACATAGGTGACTTAGAGATAGAAATCTAGGCCAAAGCTTACAAAATCAGCCCTTTCCCTTACCAAACCAGAGTGCTTAATGTCCCGTTCAGGTTAACGGTACTTGCTCTTTATTTGTGTAACTAGAAGAAACTACTCTGTTTTTCACCCCTAAAACAAAGAGACCATTTACATTAAAGATGAATGAATATTTACTCATAAAAACCAAACACACACACACACACACACACCAAAAAAAACATTTCACAAATTTTAAAGTTCATTCTCAGCCAAGACACTCAATTACATCTAGGTGAAGAAATGAAGAATTGGGACTATTAAGTTTGGTGGTTAAAGTCATAGGGTAGCAGAGCCAGGGTCAGAATCTAGGTTTTCTGATGCCTAGTCCAATGCCCTTCAGGGAGGGAGGGGGAGGAGGTTAAGAGAGAGGTAGTGTGATACTTTTTCCTCTTTAGGAGAAAGAAGAATGGATTTCTCTGTTCTCTCATGGTTAGTTTTTGGTCATCTGCTTGGTATGTGTCATTTCTGGCTCTTGAATTTTCAACACAGCTGACCCTTGTATCCTGAGCTAAGAGGCTCCGTGGTTTTCTGAAATGCTCAACACCGGCCTTCTCCAGGAGGAGAGCTTCACAGCTCTTCTTGTTCTAAAGTTTAACCATTTTGTTGAAATGGTTAAACTCTTAAAGCTTGTTTTACTGTACCTTGAATTGTATCTAAATTACTTTCACTGTTTTCCTCTTCACTTCCTGTGTTCTGTTTTTGAACAAACTGACCATGAAATACTCCACAGGGCCTAGACTCATTTACTTACACTCCCTTATAAATCACAGTTTCTCCAGATTGTCATTAATGTTCAAACCTTTTCTCTTACTATGGTTGCCTAGATATACTGCCAGAGGGCCTGGAACATTTCGCCAGTACTAAGTGCAATGTTAGTATTCTGCTCAGTCTCCCTCTCCTAGGTACAGAGAATGGTTTCTTTTCCTCACCTTCATTGGGAAATAGAAACCTATGCATCTGCCAGCTTCACAACACTCTTGGCCACTATGAGTGTGGTGTGGGAAAAAAAATGTTGAGGGTAGGTTTGTAGCAGCTGCTTTACCACATTCTCCTGAAAATGTCTGCAGGCAAGGACTGCTCCACTCAAGGCACAAAAAAGCTTTCTTCACTCCTGGCAAATTTGCCTTGGGAGATCCCTGTTAGAACACAGGGTCTCAGACTTCAGCAAGCACAAGAAACACCTGGGGTGCAGACTCCTGCATCCCATGCACCACCCCCGCAGAGTCCAGGATTCTCTCCAACTAGGGGAGAGCCCAAGAACCCTTCAACAGCACCCAGGTGACTCCGATACAGTCTGAACAGAGCATTCTTTGAGAAATACTGATTAGGGTCTTAGAATTCGATTCATTATTATTTTAAAAATCTTTTTCGTATAACTGTGGCTGGATGGCCAGTTTTGAGGAATGTTAGAGGCAATTAACAAATAGACAGGGGAGTGGGCTATATTTCTCAAAGTCCCTTCCTTCTCACCTCTATGATTCTACTATTCTGTACTTTTGGGGATTGTATATGTATATAGTACATCTGAATCCATGGTATTTAGCCACAATATGGAGGGATTTCTTGGCATCTTTTTCTCCCTACTGAAGCTCCTGCAAGATGAAGGGTTGAGCTAAAGTATAAGAAATGTGTGAACAGAAGCATTGATATCTTACTGGAGTTATTCTTTGCTAACTAAATAAAACCACAGACTATGGTCTCTTGCCATTCTCATCTTCTGGGCAGTTTGCTTGGTTTTACAAGATTAGGACTGAAGTGGGTAGTTTCTGTAAATAGAAGCAGAGAAGGAATGTGTCCTGAGAAGTGAGGTGAGTGTTAGAATCCAAAGGGGAGGGTTTGGAACATCAGGACAGGGCAGGACTCACTCACTTATGGGTGGAACAGACAGATCTTCTGTGGTATGATTTTTAGAGGGGACAAAGACACTTTGGTATGAAATTTCTTTATAGGGGTTTAAATGGCTGAATGCCAAAACCTTACACTCTGTAAAGATAAAACTTAAAGATATCTGCCTGGAAGATGATTTCTTTAAATTCACACTATTATACACAAAGACTTTCCATGAAAGTTTCCAGAAAGCTATTTTTAATGTAGAGATGGGGAAATTGCCATAGAAAGTTGGAGTGGAGGGGGGAAAGAAAACAAATGAGGTAGAGTATTAAAAAATAGATCACTGTTATACCATGGCTGTTCTGATTCTGTTTATCTTATTCAATAGCAAAGACACAAAGTAGAACTGTGGAGACAAGGACAGGACAATGTGGACACCTCAACCAGTGGAACGATAGAAATTCTGAGTAAATTTAAATTACAAAGGGTCCTGACAAAGCAGGAAGTGTCTCAGATTCTCACTCAGAGAAGCCTCAGACCTGGTGGTTAAATGCTAACGTATATTTAAACACAAACACGGAAATCTCTGCAAGAACTTCGCTAGGACCTACCTTCCACATTGGGAGTTTCCAAACAGTGAGAGTCTGAAGGACGATGTGAGACCAGGCTGGGGAGACTGAGCTTAAAGAAAAAATCAAAGCCAGATAAGAAGGAAGACTCAGAATGGACAAGAAAATGTAGGAGAGACTGTCAATCTAGATAGACTACCGAGACCAGAGAATGCAGAAGGGATGGAACCCAGCACAGTGTTTGGCACTTAAGGACATTTCATTAATGACCATGGAAGGAAGGAAGGGAAACAGGGTTTCCTATTACCGGCTTCCTGAGTTGTTGGAAGAGGTGGCAGGAATAAAGTGTGCTGTTGTGACTAAAAGAAAAAAGGGGCCAGATCTAGAATCCAAACAAAATGGGATGTTAGTACTTCCCTTCAGAGACCTATGCAAAAGCACAACCCGGGAAACTAAAACAGGTAGCTTAGCTCACTGGTAAGTGATCCAAAGCACATGTGACACAGGCTAGATGCTAGGTACAAAGATACACCTGGCAGGGTCTTCTCTGCTGAGGCCTTGGGAGAAATAATACCTTGAGGAAGCACTTGTGGCTTATCTCTTCTCTTCATAGTTGGTGGCCCCTGCACCTCTTCCTTCTCAAATTCCTCTTTCTACAGAATTCAAATTCAAATTCCTGTTTCTACAGAAAGTCACAGAAAGTGCACGAGTGCTCAACTGTGAAGAGATAAGCCACGAGAGATAAGCCACTTCTCCCAAGGCCTCAGCAGAAAAGACCCTGCCAGGTGTATCTTTGTACCTAGCATCTAGCCTGTGTCACATGTGCTTTGGATCACTTACCAGTGAGCTAAGCTACCTGTTTTAGTTTCCCGGGTTGTGCTTTTGCATAGGTCTCTGAAGGGAAGTACTAACATCCCATTTTGTTTGGATTCTAGATCTGGCCCCTTTTTTCTTTTAGTCACAACAGCACACTTTATTCCTGCCACCTCTTCCAACAACTCAGGAAGCCGGTAATAGGAAACCCTGTTTCCCTTCCTTCCTTCCATGGTCATTAATGAAATGTCCTTAAGTGCCAAACACTGTGCTGGGTTCCAACCCTTCTGCATTCTCTGGTCTCGGTAGTCTATCTAGATTGACAGTCTCTCCTACATTTTCTTGTCCATTCTGAGTCTTCCTTCTTATCTGGCTTTGATTTTTTCTTTAAGCTCAGTCTCCCCAGCCTGGTCTCACATCGTCCTTCAGACTCTCACTGTTTGGAAACTCCCAATGTGGAAGGTAGGTCCTAGCGAAGTTCTTGCAGAGATTTCCGTGTCTGTGTTTAAATATACATTAGTACTTAACCTCCACAACTGACTGGTCCTGAACTGGGAAAGGAGTACGACAAGGCTGTATATTGTCACCCTACTTATTTAACCTATATACAGAGTACATCATGTGAAATGCCGAACTGGATGAAGCACAAGCTGGAATCAAGACTGCCAGGAGAAATATCAATAACCTCAGATATGCACATGACACCTCCCTTATGGCAGAAAGTGAAGAGGAACTAAAGAACCTCCTGGTGAGGGTGAAAGATGAAAAATGGCTTAAAATTAGCTTAAAAACTCAACTCAAAAAACCAAGGTCATGGCATCTAGTTCCCACACTTCGTGGCAAATAGATGGGGAAAAAGTGGAAGCAGTGACAGACTTTATTTTTTTGGGTGACAAAATCACTGTGAATGGTGACTATAGTCACAAAATTAAAAGACACTTGCTCCTTGGAAGGGAAGCTATGACAAACCTACACAGCATTATTATTAAGCAGAGACATCACTTTGCCAACAGAAGTCTGTATAGTCAAAGCTACAGTTTTTCTAGTAGTCATGTACAGATTTGAGAACTGGACCATAAAGAAGGTTGAGTACTGAAGAATTGATGCTTTTGAATTGTGGGGCTTGAGAAGACTCTTGAGAGTCCCTTGGACAGCAAGGAGATCAAACCAGTCAATCCTAAAGGAAATAAATCCTGAATATTCACTAGAAGGACTGCTGCTGAAGCTGAAGCTCCAATACTTTGGCCACCTGATGCAAAGAGCTGACTTACTGGAAAAGACCCTAAATGATGGGAAAGACTGAAGGCAAAAGAAGGGAGTGGCAGAGGATGAGATGGTTAGATATCATCACCAACTCAATGGACATGAATCTGAGCAAACTCTGGGAGATAGTGAAGGGCAGAGGAGCCTGGTGTGCTACAGCCCATGCTACAGCAAAGAGTCGGACACAACTTAGTGACTAAATAATAACAACACATTAAGATTAGTTTTTCTCCAGAACCATTTGTTGAAGTGCAGTAGGTAGGACAGAAGAAAGGAACTGAGTTAAAGAGGAAGTAGAAAGAGGACAAAAACAAAGGCACAGTTTTTGATGGAGGTATTTTCTTTCTCCTTTGCTCCTATCTGTTGGCTCAAGAAGGACCCTCGAAGTTTTACATCAGGCTGGATAGAGCAATATTCTTCAATTTTTCACATCAGGGACAGATCTTCTGCTGTATCTTTGAATGGACTTTATTAGTTAGTAAATCTTTAACTCCAGCAAAAAGCATTCCTTCTCTATGTCAGACTATGGCCTTGAGGGGAATAGTCACGCTATCCTGGCTCTTATGAACCTTAGAGTCCAGTAGGGGAGAAACAGTCACATGGAAATGGAAGTGTTAGTCACTCAGTTGTGTCTGACTCTTTGTGACCCAATGGACTATAGCTCTCCACGCTCCTCTGTTCATGGGATTTTCCAGGCAAGAATACTGGAGAGGGTTGCCATTCTCTTTTCCAGGGATCTTCCTGACCCAAGGATTGAACCCAAGCCTGCTGCACTGGCAGGCAGATTCTTTACCATCTGAACCACCACAGAAGCCCTGGAACAGCCTGAAGCCCACCACTCAAAGTCAAACTGCTGCCTCTATGGCCCTCCTAAATTGTAGTTTGGAAACTGTCACTGCTTTTGCACATACTATTCCCTCTGCCTGAAACCCTCACCTTTCCTTTCACTGCTGATGAAATTTTACTCTTTAGATTTCAACTTAAATGTCACCTATTCAAATATGTTTGCTTGTTAAGAACTCTTACAGCACCTGTTTTTTCTTTCAAGCAAATGGATAATCCTATGTGATTGTTTCATACATATTTGAGTATGTATGAAAAGCAGCAATTTGACTCTTAGCATGTGCAAAAGCAGTGACAGTTTCCAAACTACAGTTTAAGACGGCCTCAGAGGCAGCAATTTGACTTTGAGTAGTGGGCTATAAGTTGTTTTTGTGTAGCATTTTACTTATTTATAAAATATCAATTGTACATATATATATATATATATAAAATAAGATGGGCTTGATGCATATTAAAAGATAAAGCCCCCAATTCTCTCCTTGTGCTACTATCATGCAGGAACCATGAATTAGGCCTGGCCTATTTGGAGACCTGAAAGAAAGCAACTGTGGCCAGAGCATAAACCTCAGTGAGAGGCTGGCTGAAGATGTAGCTACAATTTAGGCAGAGTCAAAGGAGGCCTTGTAGGGAAGATTGCAAATTTTTAAAAAATTTTATCCTGAGTGTAATGGGAAGCCATTAAGGGTTTTAAGCTGCAGGGTAATACATTCTGATTTATAGCTTAAGATCACTCTGGCTTCTGGATAGAAATGAATTGCAAGGGACAAGGAGCTAACATCTGTTGAATTTCTGTGTGGGCCTGTTCCTGAACAATACATGTGCGTTACTCACTTAATTCCCACAACAACCCCACAAAGTGAATATTATTATCTTCAAGTTACAAGTAAGGGAACTAAGGCCCTCTGAGGTTACATAAACTGCCTGGCACAGCACAGGGAGAAGCAAAGAGACAAGTACAATTTGTTTTATTATTGTGCAGTTAATGCATATAGCCTATTTTACAGCCAATAAAATCTCAATTATTGTTTTGTCATAAAATTCTGTGGGTAGTTGATAGTCATATCCAGAATGCAGTGATCATGGAAAAATTAATATCAATATATGTTATATTTTTCAGCAAGGGTATTCCTGACCCTGGCTATCTGAGAGAGGGTGGATTGAGGCTATTATAGGATTTTGCTCTTAAAACCTCTCTTATCATTGGCAAATGTGCAAAAGACCTCTTTTCACTGTTTTGATCTTTTTGTCAGGTTGTTTTCCAGGAAGTGGTTGCTAGGAGTGAAAAGTTTTATCATTTAGAGATAAGTGGAGCCTAGATATCCAAGCACCTTAAAAAACACAATACAAAAAAAAAAAAAAAAAAGTACAGTAATTGACTTGAAAAATATTTTTGTGACACCATTTGTACCAGTCCACCTGCTTTCTATTTACTTGTGGTTATCTCCTTTCGCTAATGATTCTCTGAAAGCACACACTCAGGTTTGCACCAAAATACTGTTCTGGAGGCTGTTGGAGGCATCTGTAGGGCTCTTCAGAGCCAACATCTGCCTCTAATGACAGTGAGCACGTGCATGCTGAGTGACTACAAGCCCCGAGTGTGAATGTCAGATGGCTACACAGTACACAAATTGCCCGTGAATATGGTTGCCTTTACATTCAGATAATGTCTACCACTTGGGGGTAGACCATTGAGATTAAAGATGTGCCAACCAGGTTACAGGGACACTGTTCCACATGCTGGGACAATCTTCCACCCCGGCCTTAAGGTTCTTAGCTGTGTATCCCTTTTCCCCTTCCCACACAATTCCTTTAAAGGTCTTTGATTATTAACCTAAATATGTGTGAACCTTTTATTGCTCTTTCAAAACTGCCATATGCTAGACCCCTTATATAACTTTTGTCTGGTCACTGGACTTTAAACATTCTTTAACCTTATTTGATGCTTAATAATGTGTCACCTGCAATTCCCATATCTGTTGGTGAAGAAAATAGATAAGGGATTTCATCAGTAAGTGATCAATAATCTCCAGATAAAAGCCACAACTGCTAGTAACCAGTGCTTAGAATCACAGTTTGGATCCAGGTGGTACATTTGACGTCACTTAGCCTTAACTTCCAGGGCTTCCCAGTTGGCTTAGTGGGTAAAGAATCTGCCTGCAAGGCAGAAGACGTAGGAGATGCCTGTTCTATCCCTGAGCTGGGAAGATCCCCTGCAGGAGGGCATGGCAACCCACTCCAATATTCTTGCCTGAAGAATGGGCAGAGGAAACTGGCAGGCTACAGTCCATGGGGGTCGCAAAAAGTTGGGCACTACTGAAGCAACTGAGCATCCACAACCCAGGCTAAGCTTCCACTTCATAGATGAGGGAACTGAGGCACTGACAGATCAAGGGACTTCCTAGGTCAGCCAGTGAGACAGGCAATGACCAGGATGGAGCTAAATTCCAGTTGACTCTTAGTTCAGAAAGCCTTTAGAGAACCATATACATTA
Source organism: Muntiacus reevesi (assembly GCF_963930625.1). Classification (NCBI taxonomy): domain Eukaryota; kingdom Metazoa; phylum Chordata; class Mammalia; order Artiodactyla; family Cervidae; genus Muntiacus; species Muntiacus reevesi. The sequence continues at coordinate 155,754,196 of NC_089251.1, read as the reverse complement.
CTAAACTTTTTAAAAAAACAATCTGTGAAATGGAGGATTTCCTGCCATATCAATAAACAAGGATGTCACAGCCATCAACTATTTCAACCTTCCAAACATGAATTTCTGAGCCCAGAGAACACCCAGGAAAAACAATGCCTGCTAACCGGCAGCCATCGAGCTCCTGGCATCTCTGCTGTGCGCACTGAGGAGCTCAGGGGAATGTGGAAAGATAATGGTGTCAGAGAGCTGAGAGGGATATGAGAGAGATGATTTCAGTGAGCCCAGACTCTGGCATCTTCCCATACATAGAAAAGCACAGAAAAATTCCTTAACTTGAGATATCTGGTTTTCCTTAATTAACAATAATTTTCTGATGTTCAGACTACCTGTCCCTTGTTGCAAACTTCTATATAACCTGACTTCTTCCCCTGCCTCCTCGGAACAGTTCTCTCAGGGGCACTTGAGATACTGTCTCCTGGGCTTGAAGTCCTAAAAATTCTCACCAAATAAAATATAACTCTCAACTTCCAGGTTGAGACTATTTTTTAAGTCAACAAACCACAAATTTAGTCTTCAAAGTTGGAAAATTTATTTATTGACTTTCTTACTGTACAAGGACTTGATATTCCTTTCAATATTTGGGCAGATCCTAGCAGGTGAAAGTACTTGAGGAATTTCATTTGGTCTATGTCACAAACTATTTGGGGAAAGCAACGATTATGAAGGAGACTAAGTTTATCTCCAGAGTTGTCATTTTTCCTCCCCATCCTCTCCCTGTGATTCCCTGGTGGCTCAGAAGGTAAAGCATCTGCCCGAAATGCAGGAGACCTGGGTTCGATCCCTGGGTTGGGAAGATCCCCTGGAGAAGGATATGGCAACCCACTCCAGTACTCTTGCCTAGAAAATTCCATGGATGGAGGAGCCTGGTAGGCTACAGTCCATGGGGTCACAAAGAGTCTCCCTTTGGTTTTCCTCATTTTCTGCTGCCTTAAGAGGTATATTCCAACCTATTCACTGCCCCTTGGCCTTACATACTGACAATTTAGGATACCCCTTCACATCTAGACCTTTTCTGAACTCATTTTCTCCTCTGCCTACATAAACTTACCTATAAGGTATATATTATCCTCTTAGCTGCCTTCTTTCAGGTAGTATATTACAAAGCTCAAGTACAAATGAACAGAAATGTCCTCCTGTTTTTGTCTATCAAGAGACAACAAGTTCTCACTATTTCAGTTACTCTCTTGGATTAAGACATTTTTATAGAAACTCCTGCTAAAATAAAATCAATTTTAGCTGGGAGGTAAAATCCATAAAGACAGCACTGTGCGAAGGCCTACAACTGTGCTAGAATTAAGTCAAGCCTGTCCTCCTCCAAAATTGTAAGCATTGTCCTTTGTACCGTGCCTCTTGCAGTAGAAATGTAATAGCGTTCAGTCTTCAACACCAAATGAAGCTAATATATACCAAGGCTGCAGATGCCTCTAGTTACTTTTTTCTTTATCTGAAACACTTATGGGAGTAGGTCATTTATTATGTAACTGTGAGATTAAGATGGATTATGAAGACATCTTTTTCTTGATTCAAATTACATATATCAACTTCAGAGTTAGTTGTGGAAATAAGAACAGCTAATGAGAAGTGGAATTTAATTGAAAAAGCATAAAATATATTTATGTGAATTTATTGATTCAAATATTTTGTGCATACACTTTAGGTAAATGGTCATTTTATAGGCCAACTTTTATATATGCTGCCAATAGGACTGGCTTCCCTATGATCCAGTGCATTTTGTCTCCTATCTTCCTCTCATACTAGATGAACCCATTAGGATAGTGCAGCCCCAAAAGCACAGAAGCTTAAAGTGACTGTTTTTCTGAACTCAGACACTCAAGTAGATAGCAGCCACAAGCATTGAGCATTAACAGAATGTCATAGGGAAAGAGAGAGTAAAAGATTATGCATTGGCTTTTTAAGCTTCTAATCACATTTTCCCAACCAAAGCAAGTTGCATTGATTCATCCAACTTCTAGGGAGCAGGGACATGCAATCCTACTCAGGAGGAGACTGAAAATATTTACAGATTGTTAATACCACAACAGATTGCTCTAAAGCTACCATTCAATTTCACTCTTTTCTATTCTTGACAGAATGCCCTTGTTTACCTCATATATCTGGTAAATATCACCTACTTTCTAGAATATTCCATAATCTCCTTGAAAGAACTTATTTTATATTATCATTACCCATTGAACATACATATGTAAATAATGTTCACAGTATCCAGAATATGATATTTTAATTAAAAGTTCATATATATGTATTTTGTCTACCTCCTTAAACCAAAAGACTATGACTTATTCATCTCTGCAATCTTAGCTCCCATCATGAGGGTTGGCATAGGAAAACAAGTTGCAGGGGAAAGTCAGTTCTAATTCCATGTTGGAACTGTTTCTTTGATTTGCTTTCCATTGCTTTTGTTATCATAATTACACATAATGGTCTGCTCAGAGAATCCTGCCCTTCTGCCTGACTGTTAAAACCAAAGTGCCTTTGTTCAGAATGATGTCCACCTGTAGATGGCAGGAAGGAAGAAATTAGCACGTTCCCCACCTGAGGCTTGCCCTTCTAGGAGATATTTGCAAGATTAATGGCCTTTATACTTTGTTTCCTCACCTCCCCCCATCTCTGATTTATAAAAGAACCTGGCATCCAGACCCAATAAGATGGTTGAGACATTAGTCTGCCATCCTTTCAGTCAGCCGGCTCTGAATAAAGTATTTCTTGCCACAATACCTTGTCTCTGATTCATTTTGCCTGTCATGTGGCAAGCAGAGTGAGCTTGGACTCAATAGCAGTCATTAAAAAACAGGGTGTTTATAAAGTTCTTTTGCAGTTTGAATTTTTATTAAACATCTTCCTCTTTGTGAAGTATAATAGAGGAGGAATTTACTCAAGATTCAAATAAAATTTTGATTTTTTACTTGTCCTAATATATTTCTTTTATTTTCCAATTAATAAACTCTTGTGTTACAGTAAATAGCCTCAATTATGTTACTTAAAATGATATTATGCAAAATGATAGTGGTATGTTGAAAGCTAAAAAATTTAAATCATTCTGTCCATTTGGGAGAGATGCACGTGAATAATTAGAGTAATAGAATAAATGAAGATATTAACAAAGAAGCCCTGATACAGAATCAAAGAAGCCCTTAACTCTTCCCAGAGAGTTCATGGAAGGCTCTGCAGAGGAGACAATACTTGAGCTGAGCTCTTTAGGAAACAGATAGTATATCTAGATGAGAATGGTAAGGAGCAATAGCAAGGGTAAAAGCCATAAAGTTATGAAATGTGTGATACTTTTAAGGCAAGTCATTAAAATATTGAACAGATTATTTCATGTTTCTGTGTCAGTTTTCTCACCTGCAAAATGAGACTGTATGTACCTGAGACTGTAGGTACTGTATGTACCTGCACATCTCAGGTACTATAAAATGGCTGTTATAAGGGTAAAAGGCTATTATGTGAGAAACTGGAGAGCACCATGAAGATATAAGATGGGGACCTTGAAGGGTCAGTGGAATTGTGATGGATAGAGAAAGGGGCTTAGGACATATAAGGTGATAAGAATAGTGTAAAGAAAACTCCAAGGAGGAAAGTTGGTTAAGCAAAGAAAACTGATCATTTTGGCAAGAATAAATAACAAGTTAAGGTTCAAAACAACCAATCAGAAACAGGTAGAGATGTCTAGTTTAGCAAAAAGGAGATGGTCGGATGGCATCACCGACTCAAAGGACATGAGTTTGACCAATCTCTGGGATATGGTGACGGACAGGGAAGCCTGGCGTGCTGCAATCCATGGGGTCACAAAGAATTGGACACAACTGAATGACTGAATAACAACAAAAAAAGTTGGTTGTCTTAATATGGCTCAATATTCTTTCTTGGGATAGAAGAGAAGCAAATCTAGAGTTACAGAAGTGACTTGGGATCCACATTGAAGGTCGGGGCAGGCTCCTTAATGTTTACTATATCTCCAAGTCCATCACTTTATTTTAAATCATGCAAGAGTATCATATATGACTTCCCCAAACAATTGGGGAAGTCATATAATATGTAAATAGGTTAAAACATAGATATATAATTTAGTGGGGTTAAAAAATGAGAGAGAGAGAGGATTAATAAATTGTACTGGGGGTAAAGAGATAAACACAGAGGAAGAATCTTCCATAGTGTAACTTTGTATCAGTTAGGTTTTCTTAATGGATACCAGATCCAAAATGGTTTAAATAGTAAAGAAATGCATCACATGTAACAAAAAAGGGAAGGCATCAGAGTTGGTAAGTCAGTATCCCATGAACATCATGGAGATTCCAGATTGTGTCTCTCTACCCAGTTGCTGGGTTTGGTTTAAGGCTGTCTGCTCTTCTGGTAGTAAGATAGCTGCAGCAGTTTCAAGGGAAATGGGATTTCCATGGGTGGCTAGAGTAGAATCTGTGCCAGGAATAAACCTCAAAGAATGCTATATTGCTATCACCATCTGATTATTCTGAACAGAGTTGGAAACATGATGGGCTATGACCCAAATTATTTTTGTAGATGTTCTGTTTGACTAACAGAGTGTTAAGAAAAGCTGAATGAGACGCATTTTAAAGTCAGATGATTTTATTTATTTTTAAAAAATCATATTTCTAAGAATCCAAAGGTTTATCTAAATGTGCCTGCATTCCACTTTGCTAAAATTGGCTCAGGTGGAGTAGCTACTGCCTCTCTATACAGAGCATGTCAATTCCAACTTACTGGGCTAAATCATTCCCTAATATATTATAGCCTGGTCTGTTTTACTCAAGTTATCTACTGAGCCTCTCATTGGGGAAATTACTCCTAAAGATTTTTAAGACTCATGTGATGTTTTTGCTCCAGGGAACAGGTCTCTTGTAGGTAATTGTTCAATGGTTCAAAGGAAACGAGGGCAAGGGCCTCATCTTGCTAGAGCTGTTATCTTATTAACTTATAATTTCTGTAGCCATAAAATTTAACAATTAATACCTTACCCCAACAGGAATGTTACAAAGATAAAGAACTTCTTTAATTTCAAAAGAAAAAAACATGTTTTTATTCATATTGTATTAAAGAACTATACCTTCATACTTATGTTTGATATGGTCAAAAACCAAATAATTTTTTCTATCAGTTTTTCAGTTAACTATTATTCATTTATACTTTTTGTAAAGTCTTTTTCATTGGATACATATCTGAAATATATTTACAAGGTAGCTATATTGCTTTACTGGGTTACCCCGTGGCTCAGCTAAAGAACCCACCTGCCAATGCAGAAGACACAAGAGACATGGGTTCGATCCCTGGGTTGGGAAGATCCCCTGGAGAAGGAAATGACCAACCCACTGCAGTATTCTTGTCTGGAAAATTCCAAGGACAGAGAAGCCTGGTGGACTACAGTCCATGGGGTTGCAAATAGTCAGACACTGCGCAGCATGTGCATGTGTGAGCACACACACACATTTTTTTTTTTTGTTACTAGTTGTATCACTCAGCATTGGTTAGGCAAAATTTTAAAGGGTTTAAAAGGAAACATTAAAAATTGAATATTAGTTTGGAATATTTTCTACACAATATTTTTAGAGAAAAGTGTTGGCTTTCAACATTACAACAAAGTGCCATTTCTTTAATTGTGAGATATTCGAACCACAGAGAAAAAGAAAGAGAATATAACAAACACTTGTATATCAACTACCCACGTACCATAGTTGCTTCAGATTTTAATAATTATTTTTTAAAAATTCAGTCATTGCAGATACAGCTGAAGCTCTTTGTACATTTCTTCAATCCCATCCCTCATGATATATACACAGAGATAATAACTCCTGAACTGAATTTGATGTTTATTATTCCTATACACATTTGAAACGTTTAAAATCACATATGTAAAAAAAAAAATCACATATGTATACATCTGTAAATAATATATTGTTTTGCAGGTTTTATAGTTTTATAATCATATCCATCTGTAATCTGTTTTTGAAGCTTATCCACTTTAAACATATACTGGGGCCATTAATTTTAGATAATATATTTTGCCGCATGTAAAATGTAGAAATATGATAATTATTTTAAGTCATTCTTCTACTGATAAAACATTTAGACTGTTTCTACAGAGATTTTTTTTATACATCACACTGTCGTACTCTGTGGGGTGCCTATTGAAACTGTGCCTCACGGTATTGTCACTATGAGAAGCAGCGCTATCACAAGTCAACCTTTCTTTTGTAGAGTTCCCTCTTGTGACTCAGACAGAGGGACTCACATGCCAACTGTAAAGGTCAGATGTTTGAAAAGTAAATTTGAAGGAACCCGCTCTATACAGAGGATGAATATCGATTTCTCTTTACCCAGAACATCAAAATACCTTGCTGTGGACTCTCATGCATTTCTCCCACATGTTTGAATTTTGCATTTAGCTCCATAAATAATTATTTCAGCAGAGTTTAATAATTGTTTTCCAAACTGGTAATATGATCTTACCATTTGAAGAGCAGATTGACACAAAAGTCCAGGTTCATTTTTCCTTTTCAGAGCTTAGAAAATGTGACAACTTTCAGATATCAAATCAACATTAGATTTCAGAGCATAAATCCAATATAGCATAATTGATATGGAGCTCATTCCTCAAGCCACTGCTTATTTTCCCCAAAGTGTCCAAATATATACTTATAAATATCCAATATCTCCTATCTAAACTTTAGTTTTAATTGCCCCTGAAAGAGAATGCCTATTCTGACTGTCCTCTCAGTGGTACTGTTTCAACTGTGCTAGAGATCGACTGCCAGTTTTCAAAGTTCTCGAATACTCTCTGTAATTAATATTAGTCTCATGGCTGCCAAGTTTTCATTCGACTTGGATAATGTACAGGTCAACCTAAGTCATTCTATGATGATAACCAAGTTGAAATTACTTACAGTACCATTTATTTCTCTTTGTAGTCTCTGTTAGTCACAGTCATCTTCAGCTTTGTTCCATCAATCTGGGACCCAGGTGAAGGAATCATCCATTCTTTGGACATGCTCTTCATGTACCAAAAGGAAAAGAGAGATGATAGAAACAAGCGATGATTCCTAAAGTTTCTGCTTAGCAGTGGCCTACATCACTTCCTTTCACATTTCATTTCATTCAAGGCATAAGGCCAAGCCTCCCATTCAACAAGGTGAGGAAGTAAAGACTTCCTATTGGGAGAGACAAAAATATTTGGGAACAGTAACAAAACCTGCCACAGAGGTTTTCAGACTCAAGTAAGTATTCTTTTGACTGACTTTTTGGCCATTTATAAATTCAAACTTTTTAAGGTTTTGCTAATATACAATTTTCTGATATCTAGGATGGGATTTAGTCTAATTTAATATTTTCTATGAATCTACCAAAAAAAATAAGAAAATCACTTGAAAAATCAGTAAACACCTGGAGGCTCCAGGCATACAATCGTGACCTAAGTCTAAATAATTTATAAACCAAACTAACTGAAATCTCTACCATATCACTCTAAATGAAGAAAAATAACTGATTACCACCCCAACTCCCATCCCAGCCATTAGAGAACTCTCAAAAAGATTTCCATATAGTATTTTAAATGAGACCATTCAAACAATCTCTTCAAATCTGATTAAAATTTCTCTTGCCAATTTTGTGTGATACTGCAAGGAACAGATATTCATTTTAATGTACATAGATGGCAAATGATAGATTTTTAGGTTTAATTGTATGTGATATGTACATTCAGGCTGGTTTAGTTTTGTTTTGCTTTTTGGTCTAGCAATTCTTGGTTTAGAACTATGTCTTTTCTAGAAGTTATTTGTAAATAGGTGACACCCCAGGCACTGAGCCTAGCTTTGCTTAAGCTGTCTTTATAGTAGTCTATTTTAAGATACTTTGCAAATTATTGCTTTGTTTTCTAAAAATGAAGAAAATTATCTATTTTGGGATGTTAGCATCTTCTTTTGCAATAAGGAGTTCATTATCTGCCCTACAGTCAGCTCCACATCTTGATTTTGCTATGTACAACTTCTCCAACTTCAGCTGCAAATAAAGAGTTGGGCCATAAAGAAAGTTGAACACTGAAGAACTGATGCCTTCGAGCTGTGCTGCTGCAGAAGACTCTTGAGAGTCCCTGGGACTGCAAGGAAGTCAAACCAATCAATCCTAAAGGAAATCAACCCTGAATATTCATTAGGAGGACTGATGCTCAAGCTGAAACTCCAATACTTCGGTTACATTATGAAAAAAGCTGAATCATTGGAAAAGATCCTGATGCTGGGGAATACTGATGGGAAAAGGAGAACGGGGCAGCAGAGGGTGAGATGGTTAGATAGTATCACTGACTCAGTGGACATGAATCTGAGCAAACTCAGGGATATAGTGGACAGAGGAACCCAACATGCTGCAGTCCATGGGACTGCAAAAAGTCAGACATGACTTAGTGACTGAACAACAACAAAAGCTTCTTCTTAAATGGTACTTTATGATTACACGGTTTAAAACAATTGCCTATTTGTCTTTACAGCAATAGATGTGACAACTAATCACATTATATGATAACATTTATTCACTCATGGGAAAATAATAATAATTATAGCTAAAACAGAATTCAACTAGCATTGTTCTAAGTGCCATACATGTATTGATTCATTTAACACTCACAACAACCCTATAAGATACCAATGTTATCTGTATTATGTAGATAAAAGATTTATAATACTTTAATAAAGATCTAAGTTCAGCTTTGGAAAAATAAGTTATGTTTGGCAAGGTTTATCAGTGAGGCTAGGAAGTTGGCCAGTTAAAGCAGGAAACCAAGAGAAGAAAGGGAAGTAGCAGCAGAAGCTTGTTTAGAGGTTTCCTGAAACTTACTCTATTCTCTAAATAGAAGAATTTCAAACAAACCAACAAACCAAAAAAACTTAGGCAACTCTTTTAAGGTGTTAGTCAAAGGAAAACTATTTTCTATTTAGCTCTAGGTCAACAAATAATACCTTTTAGATTTTGTGAAGGGCACGATGTGGAACTTATATATATATATATTATCATCTTGAAACATTAGCCTTTTTAATCTTCAAAAGAGTACAGAAGCTCAGGAACTGTTCTAGTTAGAACAAACACAAAGTGCAAAAATTCCAATTTTTCCTTTCTATGGTTGACTATCTTCTCAATGGCTATGAGACTACACCCCATAGTAGGATAATTGCACCTATCTAGTAGCAAAGAGGATGCCTAGGAGTAGTCTGACAACCCAGACACATGCTAAACTGAAGAGTCATTTTGTTTGTAGGTATTTTGGTAAGTTATTGTATGTGTATAAAATGCTTGTACAGGGATAACTATATATGTTATATGACTTAATAGTTAAAGAATTAACCTAATGGAACTGATAATTAACTCATAGTTCCAAAAAAATCATTAAACATTTAAAAAATTATATAAGATGAAGAAAATAATCAAAAGTATTAATGAGTCACATTTTAATTCAACTTGTAGTAGCTTTAATTTGCTGTCTAATGTTGTATTAGTCTTTTCAAACAAGAGGTTAAACTTCAGTGGACTTGAAGTTGTTCTAAGTATTAGGAGTAACATCTGTCCATTCTCACCAGCTCATCCTTGAAAGTAAAAACTCCAGAAAATAATCTCTTACTTGGTTTACTTTCTACATGTGCTAAGTATACTATAAAATATGTAAACTTTAAACACTGGAAAGAATTTTCATAGGAAAAATAGAGAAACTAAGAAAAACCAGGAGGAAAATAATAACTGAATTTGTCAATAGTTTGGATGTCATTCTGAGAAGGGAGGCAGTCAACATTGGTAACTAGTTATACTAAGAGATGGGACAGTATTCAAGTTTATGACATTGATAAGTCAGACTGGAAATGTTAGGGAGATGTAGTATTTGCTACTTTTCCCCCAAAGCTAATTTCCCTTTTCCTAAATATATTTACTTTGACTCATCAAATTTAGAGATAGGTAACACTAAGTAGCAATAAAACCCGTCTAAATGATTTGCAACTGTCTTAACTTGGGGGAAAAAATACACATATAATAATAGCTTGCTCCATATTCTACCGGTTAAAGAGGGATAGAAAAAACTTAAACACAAGACTGTGACATGCCAGAGGTCACATACTAGTAGGTTTAGCCACATTTTTTATTTACTAATTTAGTGCAATATTTTAAGATTCATTACATTACTAAATCTGATGATCAGTTAATGATGCACCTGATATACACCCTTCCCGTTTCATAAAAACTATCCCATTAAACTTTGTGGTGGTGGTATAGTCACTAAGTCACCTCCCACTCTTGTGACCCCATGGACTATATAACCTGCCAGGCTCCTCTGTCCACGAGATTTTCCAGGCAAGAATACTGGAGTGGGTTGCCATTTCCTGATCCAGAGGATCTTCTGGACCCAGGGATCGAACCCGGTTATCCTGCATCGCAGACAGATTATTTACGGATTGAGCCACCAGGGAAGCCATATCAACCTTTGTGAATCTATGCGTTTAAAACTAATTGTTTCACGATATCGCCTAAAGAATTTGGGGGCGGGGGGAAGTGAAAGAGAACTGTATATAGGCTACATAGGCTCAAAGAAACAGTCAGAGATTATCAGATCCTCGGCTCTTTTCCTACAGGTCCAAAAGTAAGAATGGATAAAGAGATACTAGGCTGAAAACGACTTAGAGAACCAGAATCTGGATGCTTCTATTTTACAACGATGAGGAAGCTTTAAAATACAGAAGCACCTACAATTTTGCTCTCAAGCAAACTAGTACTAGGGGAATCGTTGTTGTTCAAAAGCAGTTTTGAGATATCACTGCACATTTTTAAAAGCAATTTTTAAAAAAGGAAAGTTGTCACGTTTTGGAGTTTCCCCTTCTCTCTTTGCCCTCCCCCGAACTCCAATCCTCCAAATGGCAAAGCCGCATAGCCGAAAGGATTTTGCTCATTTTTTCCAAAACACTTCACATCTGGGCAGTCGCCAACCATGGAAAGTTTCAAGTAAACGTAACATTTGGGAGAAGGACAAGCTCGTCTGGGGCTGTCCTTGCGGGTCCGCGGCCCTCAGAGGCGTCGCCACACGCCCTTACCGGATAGCCGGGGGCCAGCGGCAAGTTTGGACAGCCGAGCTCCGACGGCCAGGCCAGACTCCAGCCACGACCAAGCCCACTGATGGTCGGCCCCTGGGCAACAGAGGCTCTTGCTCATCAGTTGCCCAAATAGTTCGAGGTCGCAGAGTCCAGGAGCCCATCCGTTTTGAAAAGGACGAGACCACTGACCCCCCCAGTTTCTAACTGTGGCAGCCTCGATCCTGACGAAGCCGGAAAGAAGGGGCTACTCTGGAGACCCGCTTGGCTCTCCAGCCTCACACGTCAGTTTGATTCCACGCCCCGCCCCTCCCCCCTCCACTCCTCCTTCCCCTACCCCCTCCCCCCCTCCCCTGCCGCCAGTCAGCCGCCCGACACTCCGCGCATCAGGCGCAGAGAGAAATTTGACTGCACCAGTCACCAATCATAAGCGAGGTCGAGGATCTGAGCCAATTGGAGCTGGCGGAGGGGGCAGGCCGTCGGCGTCCTCCCGCCTCCGGACGGGTGCGCGCGGAATGTCTCGGGCCCGCCCCTGCGCCTCAGCCTCAGTGCGGAGCCCTACGCGGTGAGAGGAGAAGCGGCAGCGGGCAGTCTGAGGAGAAGCGGCGGCAGCGGCGGCGGCGGCTAGAACCACACCCACGTCTCTGCCCCTGTACTCTTTTGCCCTCTGGCCGTCCTGCCGGAGACCGCATTCTCGGAAAAGAGCGGCCGCCCACGTCCGGAGCATCCTCCCCTGTTCAGCGGGCGCTGACGGACCCAGCGGTATGATGCGACTCCGAGGCTCGGCGATGCTGCGGGACCTGCTCTTGCTCCCGCCCGCTCCCGCCTGCGCGGTTCTGAGGCGGGCGCAGCCCCTCGCCACCCTGTGCCGGCGACCCTTGGGCGGGGGACGAACGGGCCAGGTGACCGCCGCGCGGCTCTACCCGTGGTGGGGCGGGGGCGGCCGGTCGGCGGGGCCCCTCTTGAGGGGCCTGTCCAGCTCGCCCTCGGAGATCCTACAGGAGCTGGGCAAGGGGGGCACGCAGCAGCAGCAGCAGCAGCAGCCGCCGCCGCCGCCGCCGCCGCAGCCTGGGGCGTCGCCGCCCGCAGTCCCGCAGGCTCCCGGCCCCAAGGACAGCCCGGGGGAGACGGACGCGTTCTCCAACAACGAGGGCAAGGAGCTGGTGCCTTCAGGCGAAAAGTGAGTGTCTACGCGAGGCGCAGGAGGTTTCGTCCCGCCTGGGTCCCGGGTCCGGGAGGGGCCTTCGGTGGGGAGGGATGGGAGCGGAGGTTCGAGAAAGAGAAAGAAAGAGATGCCGGGCGGCCTGCGCCTTCTGCACCATGTGATTAGGCCCGGCCCCGCCCGCGCCCCTCTCTGGGCCCTTACTTCCCTTCCCCGCCGCCGGGTGGAGCTGCCAAGGGTCCGGAGGGCCCCTCTGGTGCACCCCCCCTCCCCCGACGCCCGGGCTGGAGCTGTGGCTGCGTGTCTGGCCCACGCCGCGTGCTCAGCGCCCCGGCTCAGGGCTGCAGTTCCTGGCCGCCCGCCCAGCCCTTGGCGGTGATGCCACACGAACATCACCGAGTGACATTTAGGAGTCGCGATGGGCAAAGCCTGTGCCTTTCTGACTCCTTGCTTCTCTGGGTCCGAGTTTCCTCTATGCGTACCCCTTTCTTCGATCTCTGCCATCATCTCTTGAGAAGCCTGGAGTAGCAGAATATTCCTCACATTTCTGAAGTGGCTTCTTAAGGCTTGTGTAGAGCCATCTGGGGCACCGGAAATAACGTTTCCGCAATGAGATTAGGAGGAAAAGAGTCATGTGGCCGAGAAGACGGGGCACGTAGTGCAGACCACCTGTTTGCACTGGGGACCAACCAGCTTTGGCCCGTCTGACATCTTCCATGAGATGGGCGAATTTTTGAAAATACATGTGAAAATAGCCAGGATTGAATGTGACGGGTAAAGTGCTAACTCTGAAAAAAATGAATTAAGTAGCTTTTGTGGTTTAAATGAATTGTGGTAGGGTGATAACTCACCTATTGTGCACAGCAATTTAATCTTAAAACAAAATTGGGTTTTTTTTCCTACACAGTACGTGAGGCAGTTTCCTGGATATTTTGTCTTGAGTTAAAATAAATGGACACAAAAGCTTTTTTTCCCCCGCTGTAGGTAAATATCTACTTGTCTGTTTTCTTTATATCTTACTATTTTTCTGACTTTGCACTGACCGTATGTGATCTGTTTTTTGCTCCTCTTCTACTTATATTGCTATCTTAAGTCAAACTGAAAGTGGGATTCTTATACTTTTCAATCTCAGACCTGGCTTAATGTTTTCTGTGATTGAAATTGGCACCATCCTAAAACATTCCGAGCTAAAATTGTTCTCCCAGACTGAAAAATGTTACTTTAAAAAAATCGGTTGGTGATGGGCAACATTTGTGATCTTCTGTGATAATGCTTTTGTGCCCTTATGATTATGGGCAGGTCATTGAACATCCTCAGTTGGATGACCCAAATGTGGTCACGTTGTGAAAAGCTAAACTTTTGTCAAATCTCTGCATCTTTAATGTTTTTTAGAGACTAGAATTGTGTATGTTTATGTGGTACTCAACTTTACTTATCTGAATTACCAGGCATGTAACTAGTTTAAGTACAGGTGTCCAGAGTTACAGAATTGAAAGAAGAATGTGATTACTAGCATTTAAAAGTTGTCCTTAACGGTTGTTTGATGGGAACGGCTTTCTCTAGAAAATGTCTTCCATTCTGTCTCTTGAATGACTCTAGTATCCCTCTTTTTTTTCCCCTTATTGTGAGAAAATTGAGCTTTTGTGATTTACATGTTTTCCAGAAGCTTATACCGCCATTGCCTTTGAAATAAATCATTTCTTAGCAGTAACTTTGGAATACTTACTTTGTCTAATGCTTATTGACAATTCTACATAAAAATGTCCCTTCCTGTTCCTCCTAGCCCCCAGAGAAAACCAGTCTATGGAGGGACTCCTTCAAGAATATTTGTTCAGATATCCTGGGAGTTTGAATGGCCAATAAGATAACCTTGTTTACCGTTGTTCAAGAGTCTGTTTTTGACACCAAAGTTTGGAGTAATAGCTAGATGAGTTTAGGAGCAGTCCAAGTATATGATAAACCTGAGAGCTTTCAATCAAGGATTTCAAGAGTGAACCCCAGCTATCTCCAGTTTACATATAAAGCGAAGAGTACTGGTCTCGGTGATTGTGAAAAAAAAATTTAATCTGTTTAAAGATTCTATTTCTTGAGTGATCTGGTTTTGAAATGTAGCTTCCTTCCCTTGACTTCATCCATTTTGCCTTTATGTGGTAAAACATTTCTCTTATTCTCGGAGGTAAGGTTCCAGTTGATCCTGTTATCCTTTCTTACACTCAACTTCCAAAGTATAGGTCATTCCTCAGTTAGCAAGTCACCTGGGATGCCAGTACTCACTCGGGATTCTGCCAGTTTCTGTAGAGGATTATTAAAAGAAATACCCATGTGAAAAATAAAATGAGTTTAACGTTTGTTACGTATAACTCTTCATTTTTAAAATTACATCATTTATTGTAAAACCTTACAAGGACATCAGCATTTGGATTTTAGGCTCAAATGAAAATTTTTTGTTTGGTTTCTGGAAAAAATTTATGTGAAACTGTGTGATATTCACTGTTTACCCTTTTGCCTTGCTTACCAGTAAGCTCAGAGTGAATTTAATTCTTAACCATAGTAATTTTATTAGTTCACGTGGCTGGGATGTTTGCTTTTCCTCCTTTCCTTGGTCTTATATTTTATTATCCATGCAATATTATATTCTGGAAGGAGGTAAAATGTGAGTTATCTCTTTTCATATTCAAACTCTGAACCATTGTCATCCAAGGCTATGCTCTGTCAACAACTTCATTTCTGGTTTAGGTTACTGATCAAGGTTAAGATTTCCTACTGTCCTAAGTATGTTACAGGAAAATGTAATGATTTCTGCTCAGTTTTCCCCCTCAGTGCTTTTATTTAATTTTGTTAGTAGTATTCCATCATTTTGGAAACTGTGTAACACAACTCTTGACTTTTTAAATTGTTCTCTTTTTCTGTGTCTGTCTTGGGGTTTGCTCACTGGGTATAAATCCTGAGGCTGTGAGGCCTCTGCTTTTCCCCCACTTGTCTGCCTTCTCAGCAGCATATCCTCTAATCTTTGTGTAGGTAATAGTTCATTTTTCATCCAAGCTGTGTTCTTATATTTATCTCCACATACCTAATGACTTCAGGGCTTCCCAGTGGTAAAGAATCCACCTGCCAAGTAGGAGTCGCAGGTTTGATCCCTGGGTAAGGAAGAGCCCCTGGAGAAGAAAGTGGCAACCCACTCCAGTATTCTTGCCTCAGAAACCCCATAGGCAGAGGATCCTGGAGGGCTATAGTTCATGGGATCACAAAGAGTCATACACAACTTTGCGACTAAATAACAGTCTCATGACTTCAGGTTTAAAATCTTCACCATATGTCTGTTCTTTTGTCTCATTTCAACCTATTTTGCATGTTGTTTCAAGATTAATTACAGAGTTATAATTTCAAAATACCACTCCCTCCAGAAAACCGGTAATGGATTGGGATGCATGTTATATCAAACAATGCTGTGTAGCATTTGAAATTTTTGATTAACTTCTATTTTATGCCAATGCTTGCCCAACATGAACATTTTTATCATACTGTCTTCTCTCTCAAGAATGCCATACTTCACTTCTGCAAAATGTAGATGTGCATATTCTGTCTTAGTGAAGGATCTCTGGGAAGGGTTAACAGGTGGAGAAGAGGGAACATTTTTTTAAGTTACTTTTTGTTTGGGCATTTTATTATTTAATTAGAAAAAGAGAAGGATGATTCTGGGAAAGCATCTGTAGGTGTATGCCCTTTAGAAAATAGATAATGTATACAGGATACAGTATCAAAAGTATTTCATTAAAACAAGATCATTTTCCCCCTATCAGATTGGCAGATGTTAAATTAAGTGATGGAAAGGGTGTGGGAAATAGGAACTCTTTACATTGCTGGTGGAAGTAAAAATTCAGCTATCTTGGAGGGCAGTTTGGTAGTAATCTGTTAAAAGCTGCACATGATGCAGTAATGCTGCTTGCTCAACTATATAATTAAAAATATATTAAAAGTGAAAGTGCAAACAGATGATTTCAGTTAGCTTCAAATACTATGTTTTTGGTTTTGTAGTTCATATTTATTCTTAATAAATGGTAGTTAGCAGGAAAAGAATCATTACCTCATAGTTTGTGCGAATTGAATTTCAAAGTAAGATTAAGTACTTAAGTGTTTCAGCAACGTTGAGTTAGGTCTACTATATAGAATAGCACTGATAATGAAGTTGAAGCAATATTGGCATCCTATCCAGGTAATACATTGTTAAATAGAAAGAATCTCTGTTTAAATAGGGGGCAAATTCTGTTATGATCCTTTAATCATTTGCTTTTAATTTGCAAAAGTGAACATATTTACAGTTCATTTAAACTGAAATCAAGGTTGAAAATATATTTAGTTCAATCCCTGGGTCGGGAAGATCCCCTGGGGAAGGGTTTGCAACCCACTCCAGTGTTCTTGCCTGGGAAATCCCATGGACAGAGGAGCCTGGCAGACTACAGTCCATGGGGTCACCAAGAGCTGGACACGACTGAGCTACTAATAATTTACAATACAAACTTATAAACCCTCCTTCATAAAGAAAAAATATTTAATTTTGGATGTGGAACTTTGCAGTGAACCCTTCAGTCATTTTATTTGTGATTTGCTCAATATTTTTTCTAGATTACAGTTGTCAGTGGGTTTTAGTTTTGTTTGAATGCCCAACCATAACGTACATCTTAAAATTTTTTGTGGCCTAATGTTTATTTTAAACCACATGCATCTATTAGCCTTTGATAATACCTGAACATAATCTGTAATAAACTACATGCTCTTAGATGTCATTCACTGAAGGAGCATGAATTAGTTCCTGAAGTTTACTCTGCTTGAGTTTAGCTTCTTGTTTTTAGGCTTTATATTTTTTACAAAGAAGTCTGCCTACCTAAAAATCAACTAACTTAGGGAGTTAGTCTTTTTGGTGAAGACTTGTATGTAGAGAAAAGTGGTGGTGGTAGGGAGTAGACACAGTTTTAGTCTGAAAAAGATCAGGGTCACCTTGAAGAGAAATTTGTTGAAGATTTATGTGGGTTTCTTCAGGTTTTAAAAAATCAGTAAAAAACTGCACTACTTCCTTCTTGTGATTTTTGAAGTGAAGAAAAATTATGACTGTAGAAACCGAAAGTCTGCCTGTAGGATTTGCATTCTTTCAACACCTCAGTCTTCAAATTCTTTATAAACCAAGGAGTTGCCTGTGTGTGCCATTTCCCTGTTAAGTCATTTGATACTAAGAGGAATGTTTAAAACTAAATGAAGTAACTAATTTTATTTATTTATTTATTTATTTTTTTTTTTTTCTCTAATTTTATAAATAAATATCTAACTGTAGATTTCTCTAAGTAAGGTTAAATAGGTTTCAGGTAGAGATGCTGTTGCTATGATTTTATCCTGGAATCTATTCAGGGATAAATTACTTTGGTTGTGAAATGCAGGTGTATAGGACCGAGAACTTCCCTTGGTGATTTTTAAATTTCAGAAAAATTTGATAATTGTACCTTTTTAGGAGTCCAGGTTAACAAAACTGAGGTGTAGATAGATTTTTCGCTAATATTTTTGGCACAATGTTATGGTTGTTAGAGAAAACTGGGGGAAAATTTGTGTTCCATAGAAGTGGAATGGTTAAGTAAATTATGGCACATCCACATGAGAGTTTATTATTCAGTCATTTAAAGTGAATACAGATACTTCTTAGGGATACAGGAAAATATAATGTTATGTTATAATACAAAATTTTCTATGCAGTTTGATGTCAAGTCATCTCAAGCTTTTAAAAAATGCTTAGAAGGGAGGTGGGAGGGGGGATCGGGATGGGGAATACGTGTAACTCTATGGCTGATTCGTGACAATGTATGACAAAACCCACTGAAATATTGTGAAGTAATTGGCCTCCAACTAATAAAATTTAAAAAAATAAATAAATAAATAAAAAATGCTTAGAAAAAGTAGTAGAAATAAGCCAAAACGATGTTAGCAGTTGTGGTTTGTGAGAACAGATGTTGTTTTTCCTGCCTGCATATAGTTACTTTTAAGATTTCTCATGATAACTTCTAATCAGAGAAAACACATTTTAAATTTGTGAATCTCTACCCTGCTGACCTGGTTTGCTATCCTGATATCCTTTTTCTATTATGCATAACAGTATTATCGCGTTGAAAAAAGTTCTGAAGAAGATTGTGAATGGGTTTGTAAAGCTCCTATTGCCAGCATTATTCAGTTGTATTCTCTCTTATCCACAAACATCAAAGTTTTAAATTTCTTAACTGTTTTTGGTGTAAGTCTCTTTATAAAATGTTGCCTGTTTTTCTGCCATATTAAAATATTGTAATGAGGAGAGTTTAACATTTCTTAGGTTTACTATAAGGGGGTATTACTATACCGTGCTAAAATACAGTGATGCTCCAAGGCAAGCGTGGCAAACTTTTTCTCTCAAGGGTCAAATAGTGCATATTTTTGGCTTCACAAGTTACCTGGTCTATTAAAGGTATTCAAAGCATCTTTTGTAGCAAAGAAGGCATAAACAGTAGATAAATGAGTAGGCTTGGCTTTCTTGCAGTAAAACTTTATTTTAAAAAACTGGTGGCCCTTGTGGTAGTTTGCTGTTAGTAGCCCTTGCACTGAACTGTATTTATTTGTGTAAGGTTTTCTCTAATACCCTGGTTCTGGTTAGAATGGTTTGTTCTGTGGATTATTGTATCAGTTGCTACATTTTGTTCTTGACCTCAGTGTCTCCAGTTCCGCTATTTTCCCTCTTTCTCACCTTCTGTACCCAATTCCCCTTATCTTTAAAAAAAAAAAATGGGGTAAAAGTCATGTAACATAAAATGTACTGTTTTGACTGTTTCTAAATGTACAGTTTCATGGCATTAGGTACTCCCATTACTTTTTTAAAGAACCCAGATAATTAAGCTTTATATGTAAAATATATATCTAAATCCTTTATGTCTACATTATATAGTCCTGAGTGAGTAAAAGTTTATGATTTTTAGTATAGGAACTTAGGAGGAAATTTATAGGAATATAATTTATAGGAATTTTGAGTAGCTCAAAAACTGAGAATTAAAGTTGGAAGTGGTTTTAAAAACATCTGTTTCCACCTCATTTTACATAGGTTATAAACTGTCTACAGTTATTAAATGACCCAACCAAGGTCACACAGTGTTAGGACTGACTTTGTTTTTTCTTCCAGTATTAGATTAATATAATGCTTTATAAGTTTTTAGGTTTATTATTGAAAGAGACCTTAAAAACCCATCTCCCCAGCTGACGTTTTTTCCCTTTTGTTATACTTGCTATAGGTTGTTATCCATCTCTGTTTGAATACTAATTGATAAGAGAATTTATTACCTTTGAAGGCAGCTCATACCATTTTCAGAGTTTTGTTTTTCCTTATGTGTGACTGAAATCTGCCTTTTGTTAACTTTCACCTATATATTTTAGTTATTTTGAAGAAGTCATCTCTCGTGTGGTATTAAAGTAATTTCAGTGATAGAATTCACATATCTGTATTTTTACAACTGGAATGACTTGTTAACAGATACTTGACTAAAGGAGTACATGGTTGGAAGGACAAACAGAGTTGGACATCTGGGACTTGATCTGCCCAGGTCCTCACTCTCACATTGAAGTCAAGCAGATGTACCCTTGGGTTAGACTCATGAAGCTGTATGTATGGACATTTTGTCATCAGCTGATATAGACAGCCTGGCCACTTCTCACATAAAGGTTGCTTTTGTGTTTCTTACTTTGACTTGCCTTTTGATAAATTTAAAGAAAGTCCAGCTAAAACAGCTGCCTTATCTCATCCTTGCTTTGTATTTTACAATATGCAGTTTTAACAAGGCAGAATAACAATTTAGTCATCTAACATAAGTAGTTTCCCTGTTAGCAGTTTGGTTAGAAATTCTTCAATATATAAGGAGTCTCACCTTTCTTTATTTTGAATAAACTCCAGGTATTCCCCCTAAAATGGAGTGCAACAGCTCCGCACAGTTGGTGTGGCATAGCAAAAAGAATCTGGGATTAGGAACCAAGTACTGACTTTCTAGGACTAAATCTGGTCCAGCCACTTGAGTTGTGTGACATTGGCCATATTACTTGGCTTTTATCTGTAATTTGAGGACAGTTTACCCACTTTGCTTTATCTCTTGGAGTTTTAAGATGAAACAATAGAAAGTTCTTTTAAAGTAAAGCTTTAAAAAATGTAAAATTTTGTTTTTGAATTCTCTAATACTTAGCCTTGGGGGAAAATGATTTAGAGGTATCACCTTGTCAGATTTATAATGGTATATGATCAGCCACTATGAATGCAGCTTTCAACCTCACAGGTTCAGTCTGCCAATTTACTGGTGTTATGGACACTTTCTGTCAATCAGATCACTCTAAAATCAAAATGATAAACTGATTTAAAAACAGCTCCAAGTATTTTTTTCAGATCATTGTTTTAAAATGAAGATACAAATAAAAACACCAAAACATTCTTTTGTATTCTATTAGTGGGCATCTTTTTTTTTTTTAAACTTAGTTGAAGAAGCTTTTGCTTTTCTAATAGGTTTACTATACTATATTATACATTTGAGTTATATGGAGTTGACAAAGAAGATAGTACCCCAGCCTTTATAGTTTGGAAAGGTCAAGTAATATGAAACATTATTTAACAAAATAAGACAAAGTAAGTTGTTTTCCATTTTTTCCCCCTCTCCTCATTTTGCAGTTCATTTTCCTTCCTTCATTTGATAATAGAGTTTTTTACTTAGAAACTTTTGATAGCATAGATAGTACATAGCCAATTTATAAACCAAATATCAGACTTAGGAGTTTTAACTGTCCTTTTGTATTGGGAAACTGGTTGATCAGTAGTCAGAGACGGTGTCTTTTCATGTTTGTAGAATTGGTAAATTTGTAAATTTTTTGGTAGTCTCCTCATTTATTGGTTGATTTACATAGAACTCTCTCAACACTGAAAATTGGGTATTTTAACAGCTCATGGGTAGAAACAGGCACCCTAATTCATATATCCTATGCTCTGGCTATTTGCTGTTCTTTGTAAAGACCCAGTGAATGTTTACTTTGATTGCTGTGGTCATTCTGTTTCCTTTGCTGAAAGTCCTCTTCTTTTGCCATATTTCCAGCTCCTACCCATCTTTTAAGTCTAGCTCAAATTCCATCCTCCCTTGAAACTACCTTGTTAGTTCAGAATGAGTAATTTTCCAATGATTGGGTCCCATTGTTGATTTCTTGTAATTCCTTATTATGTATGTCTTCTCATTCCTTTTTAGATTGAAAGCAGGAACTAGTATAATGCTGTACATGTTATAGATGCCAGTTAAATACATGGGGTTTTTCTTTTTTTTTTTTTTTAAAGAGATCGTTTCTGTGTTTTAGGCAGATATTTTGAGAGGGTAAAGTAGGAGAAGGAAGAGGTAAAAGAAGGAACAAAATGATGGTGAAAAGATCTTAAAGGCAAAAATTAAAAAGGAAATGAGGGAGAATAAAAGAGAAGAATTTAAAAAGTATAAAACAAGGACTTTTCTTTGAATTTGCACATCTTCTATGTATACCCATTTTAGTTGCTGAGTATTGTAACTATTTCATGTTCTTCCCCCCTACAGAATCTGAGGGCTTATCACCAATTTTTGGTACTACAATGTGAAAACCTGTTATAATCTATTTCTTTGTCATTAAAACTTAAACACTTCTTTAAAATATCCTAGTTACTATATATTCCAAAAACTACGGTTTTTAGCTTTTGACTTTTAATGGTGAAGTATAATATATTTAAGCAGTGCCACACAGTGGTATTAAATTTGGGGAAAGAAAGTGTTAGTTTCTCAGTTGTGTCTGACACTGCGACCCCATGGACTGTAGCTCACCAGGCTTCTCTGTCTGTGGAATTCTTCACACAGGAATACTGGGGTGGATAGCCATTCCCTTCTCCAAGGGATCTTCCCGACCCAGGGATCGAACCTGGCTCTCCTGCATTGCAGGAAGGTTCTTTACCATCTGAGCCACCAGGGAAGCCTGGGGGAAGAAGTGGGGGAGGGAGGTAATAATATCAGGAAAGGTCTTTGGGGTAATTTCTGTGTGGCTGAAAGTTTGGGGAGAACCTTTGCATTTGTTCCCTAGACTATTGAAGTGAATTCATTTTCAGATCAGAGTCTGAACTTTTAAATGCTCAGATTGGTAGTACTTTTTTTTTTAATCAATTTTGAACATTTTTTTATACATTTATGTTTATTATTTATTTATTTATTTTGTGAGCATGGTATTTTAGGGATGACTTAAATATCTCTCCAATGGATAAAAATTAGTCTCTTGTCCAAAAGTAAGTAAGTATTTAGCCTTTTATGTTAGCTGTGGCAATAAACATGGTCATTTTCAATTCTTTGCCCTATCTACCATAAGCTGAAGAACTGTATATTTTGTTACTTACATAGCTTTTAGGCAAAGCAAATACCATTTACTGGTGTGATAAATATGTGGAAAGCTTATTCTGCAGTTTTTTAAAGTGATAAACTACCACTATCTGAAGTTTATTTAACAAGCCATTTTCTGTAAATAATTAGTATGCTATTTTCCACCGATTGTTTTTGACAGCTGGCTCAATTTTTCTTTAAATATTAAGTCATCAGTACTATTGAATGCTGCTTAATGGTTTTAGATCAGGGTATGATCTAGAAAAATCGTACCTTATAAAAGTAATTACTAGCTAGTAAATTTGAGAGCCAGTAAAACTGTAGAGGCATATATTTTGGACTCTGAATTCAGAGGAACAAGGTTTCTAAATATATCTCTACCACTGTGCAGTTTTGGAAAGTTTGTTGACCTTTCTGAGCCTCTGAGAAATGGGGATAGAGTCAGTCTTTTTTGTTTTTTTTGTCAAACAGTAAATATATTGAGCATCCACTGTGTACCAGGAATCATAATTTATTTTGGATAATAGTACTTTTTGTCATAATAGAAGGGATTAAATTAGAATGCATGTAAAATAACTAATAAGAATACTTAACAGAAGTGATCCATAATTTTTAACTCTTATAATTAAAATATCCCAAATATATTTTTAAAATTTCTCTAAGAGCCAAAATTGTTTTAAGGAGTAATTATATATCCTGGATGTATCTTTAAATTACAATAATCCTATGTGTTACTTTTTTTTAAAACATGAAATTCTTGTACTTTAGGGTTGACTTTAAAAACAAGAAGCTGGTATGATAGCTTTGAAAACAAGTGTAAGTGACATTAATGCCAACATTAGTGTTTCTTTGAGAAATTTTATATGTGCATGTGTAAATGTACATGCTCTGTGAGCTGACACTGTATTCTCGTCTTTTAAAATAGAAATATATGGACCACTCTTTAGTTTTCTCTTTCTTGAAATAAAGGTAAAGCCCTTTCCAGACATCTTGTATACACATATGTACAAATACATACATGTATTTGTACCTTTGATTTTAATAAATAGTGATGGGTGGGGAAGGGATTGGTCTACCCTTGATCTATATATAATTCTTTTATAACATCACTATAATACATATGACAGTCATGAATGTTCAGAATATTGAACTGTGTTCATTTCAGTTTCAGAACCCTGCAAAAGAAAGTATTTATAGGTTCATTATAGTTTATCTGAAAACTTTGCAATGAGTAGGAATAAAATTTTTCTCGATTAAAAATTTGGTTAATCGAGAAAAAATTTTTCTTATACCAACTTATTAGTTAATTAAGATTTTAATATTTTTTTATGGTAACATTTTTATCCTAACAGTCTTTGTGATATGTGGCATTTGATGTGTATGTGTAAGCCTAGGTCACTTTAGAAATAGTCACTACAACTACTGACGATTGAGTACTTTCTGCCAGGCAGGGCACTGAGGGTATTAAATGTGTAAGTCAACTGATTCTCACAAGAACCCTGTCAGGTAGGCCTTGTTATCACCCTTTCTCAAATGAGGAGACTGAATCACAAAAAAGTTAATTAATTTACCCAAGGTGACTCAACTAGTAAATATTATAGTCAGGACTTGAGAACTTGTGCACTAATCTTTTCTTAATTACTCTCTCCCTCAGATTTTACAATCAGGTTAATTATTTGAACTATATATAACTTTATAACAAATATATGACTATAATATATGTGTTATATTCAAGGACTCCCTCATAACTCAGTCGGTAACAAATCTGCCTGCAATGCAGGAGACCTGGGTTCACTTCCTGGGTCGGGAAGATCCCTGGAAAAGGAAATGACACACCGCTCCAGTGTTCTTGCCTGGGAAATCCTATGGACAGAGGAGCCTGGCAGGCTGTGGTACATAGAGTCGCAAAGAGTCGGACACAACTTAGCGACTAAACCACAACCATGTTTTACATAGGTATAATCATCCTATAAAAAAGCAATAACAATAGAATGAAATATTGACTCTTACCTGAACATTTTCTAGGCTCATAGTTAGTATTGGGTGATTGTATTAGGCTGTACAGTAAGAAATCGTCATAACAGATGATTTAGGATTACAAGATGCCTGTGTAAATTAATGAACATGTTTTAAACGTGCTTCTCAGTGTGGTTTCAGTAATACTGTTTGATTTTTGTAAATCAGCATTTATTAATATGATAGTAGGTCTTGAATCGATCGACTGTAGTCTGCTTCATTATTTTAAAATGGATGTAGCTAAAATCTGCTTGAAAGTTCACATAAGAGCTAATTTTGTGTTCTTTTTTTCCTCTTTAGTAAAATAAAACAGGGTCTCTTACCTAGTTTGGAAGATTTGCTGTTCTATACAATTGCAGAAGGACAAGAGAAAATACCTGTCCATAAATTTATTACAGTAAGTTTTTATATTTTTCTACCCTAACTTTTTGAAAATCAGTAGTACGAATCAATATACGGTGATATCACAATGTAGTCTTAAAGTCATCTGACATGTAGATTTTGACTGACACTATTTCTCTTATTTTCAAATTTTCATCATGTTCATTTCAAGGTAATCAGTGAAAGGAAATGAAAGAAACAATGAGAAACTTGTCCAGAAAGAGGGTAATAGTGACACTAAAATGCCATGTATATATATTCAGGTCTTGGGTAGAAGTCTTTAAATACAGGAATTAAAAACTTGTAGTTGGAATAAGCATATACATTATTTGCACTATGTATTTACAGACTCTTATTTTTTTAAAAACAGGCACTCAAATCTACAGGATTGCGAACGTCTGATCCCAGGTTGAAAGAGTGTATGGATATGTTAAGATTAACTCTTCAAACAACATCAGATGGTGTCATGCTAGACAAAGATCTTTTTAAAAAGTAAAAATTTCTGCCAAACCGTTAATGGTCATTTGCTGTGCTATGTGATATTTTTTTCTTTTAAAACAAAATTGCATCTTTGAAAGCCAGTGCTTCCTGTGTAACTGAAAAAAAGAGGGGAGGGGATTTATAAACATCAATTGCTTAGAACAACTTGGTGCACATTAAAGTTCTATAATATACTGGGGCTAAGAGTATACCTTGAAACTGTTTTGAGGAAATGTAGCCATGGATGTTTCCAACTTATAATACCTGGAGGTTGCATTCAGTTTGAATGAACACAGTCTGTCCTGTTTAAATTGATCTCTAAGTTATTTGCATATCTTGCAGCCTTTCTCAGCATGATCTCTGTTTCTTTCTGCAAGTTGATTTAGATGACATCATAAAATGGAAAGGCTGCAGGCAGCCTGCATTCATTAGGGTTACGGGTCTCCATTGTCTGCTTCTCTCCTCACATCAGACATAGGCTTACTGCATAGGCTTTTGTATTTTTTTTTTTTTTTTCAGAATATCTGAAAATTTAATGCCAGCTTTGGATATTAATGCCTTGATTTGGTTGAATTCAACCAAATATTTGTTGAATTCAACCTATATTTGCCAATCTTTATTTATTTTCTTTAATGTGTTCCAACTAGTCTGATTGCTTAATAGTTTGATAGACAATAAGTTTGTCATGGAACCCAAGGAAGTATATGATATTTTACAACTAAAATTGAGTGAGAACTAAAATAAAACTGTAAACACTACTGTCAAACCTTGGCTTTTTCCTGACCATAGGCTTAGGTTGAAATAGATCTAAAGAATTCCAGCATCTACCTTGAAAGTTTATTGTATCTATGTATTTTTATATATGTTTTTATTTTATTGTCTTTTGGGAGCTAGATGATTTGTTCTAGATATCTGCTGAAGTATCCTGGAATATTAAGTCATCTGAAGGTATAAGTATTTAACTGAGATCCTCCCAAGTGTCTTGGCATACCATGAAGCAGTGAGTGCTGCCTATTTTAGATTTCTGTCTTTTCACCACATGGTTCTTGATGCTGTTAACTCTGCTCTGTCTTTTCACCACATGGTTCTTGATGCTGTTAACTCTGCTGACTTTCTAAAGTGTAGATTTTAGGTTCATGTTGGAATTGATGTTAGGAAATTTGAGTCTTCGAACCTGTTCTTTGTGAAGAGAAGGAAATAATTTCTAGTTAGCTGTATTTTTGCAGTAAGATTATGTTATTTTTAGTGTTCATGAACTCTGTGCAAAGTGCCTTCTGGGGAGTTATTTTAGTATATCTGAGAATGAAATTGTCAGATTTGATTCAAACACATGGCAGATAGGTATGTTGATTGTGGGTATGAGGAATTGCTTTGAATTCCTACATGAAAACAGTATTTTATATCTTTTCAGTACTGATTAAGGTTTTTTTGTGCTTCATAAACATACTGTTTAAATATGAAATTTTAAAAAGTAATTTAAATACACTGAGTAAACAGAAAAGCATAAAATTTTCTACTATAAGTATATTAAAAATAACAGTGTTATTTTAAACGCTAATCCAATTTAAAAAAAAAAACCTGACAATTGTAATATAGGCAGTTCCCAACTTGACAGATGCTTAGTGGTCTATGTGAGCGAGCAGTGGAAAAGTTTATGTCTATAGGCATATAATTTCTCTTTTCATTCCTAGAATGAGATTCAGAACCTTTGACCGCCAGCCTTTTCAGGTCACCTGGAAAGGTGATTGCTTCAGAGAAGTGTTTTCTCTGTTTTCAAAATAAGTTTTCTAGTTACTGTTGCCAGAAATAAACTATCTGACTTTCATGCAAATGGGAAGCAGATGTTACAATGGAATTTATTTTCCCAGAGAAGTAATTTATAAAGAAAGGTGGTAAGGTTTGGTTGAAGTCAATGTGCTGACATTTTACCTAAAATACATTGTTGGTTAATATATATATTCAGCCTTTGAGAGTAATCTGAGAAGCATGTAAAACTTTTCTTTAAATGGGAAAATGAGTTCTAAGCATACTTTTGGGGGCATAGTCTGTTTGAAAGTTGCAGACTGCCTGTACCTGTCTAGATACTCAGTTGTTTTTAATGCTAATAGTCTTGGTAGAAGTAGAAAATTTGTGTTGAAAAGGAATACCTTATTTATTCATTTTAGCCATGGAAATATTAGAAGTATTATCATGTGTGATCATAGTTTTTTTAATCATCTTGTTTTGGAGGAAATGAGAGCTAGTCTTTGTATTTATTTGATTTTTCTTTGAAAATTCTTATCCACTTTGTTATTTTACTAGTGAAAAATTATATTTGAAATATTCTATAAAAAACTGATGTGCATAACAGTTGTTAATCATAAACATTTAAGTTAAGAGGGAAAGTAAAATTATTTTTACCAGTTTACGGATTAGAAAACTGAACAAAGAAAGCATGAGAAAGATGTGACTTGTTGAAAATCATAAAACACTTCCTCTTCATTCTACTTTGTATGACTTCCGATTTTCTAGTTAGATTCATGACATCCATATTAAAATAACTCCCAAGAAAACATTACAGATTGGAATGCTCATCATCATGCAGCTAGACACTCTTCTGATATCGCCTTGACTGACTACACTAATTCACCAGTGAAGGCTGTTAGCACGGCTTTACCAGCACCTTCTAATAGAGTAAAAAAAAAAAAAAAAAATCCCAGTTTCATTGACTATACAGTTTTTGTTTAAAACCTCCTTTTGAAAGTGCTGATTAATTTTGAGTAGGTAAATAGTAGTAAGGTTAATAATTTTTATTTGTTTGGCAGTCCTTTTATTTTCTCATGCCACAGTTCTTGAAAAAAGGAGGATGTAGATTTGATTTGATACAGTATAGCAATTTAAGTGGAGAAGGACATGGCAACCCACTCCAGTGTTCTTGCCTGGACAATCCCAGGGAGGGGGGAGCATGGTGGGCTGCCGTCTATGGTGTCTTGCAGAGTCAGACACGACTGAAGCGACTTGCCAGCAGCAGCAGCAGCGATTTAAGATCAGGAATTATAAACTTTTTTCTGCTAAGAAATGTCTTTCCTTATATATTACTTGTAACTCTCATGTACAAGTTGAATTACTGTTTGATGCATATTAAATATTAAGTCAATGACAAAACAATATCAGGTAACATTAAAACTATCATAAAATTTATTGGTTTATTGAAGTAAATATTATCTCTTGGATGTCAGTTATTTCTACATCTATAGCTTAATAATGGAAATTAGGATTATAACTTTTCCATGTTGTAATTGAAGCACATCTTTATCACTGAAAATAACCTATTTTATTTTAAATCAGTGTTTAATTTTATGTTGACCAAGTGAGTATATATTCTGGATTTTTATCAATAGTTAAAATGTGAATCTGGCTTTTAATTCTAATTTGCTGTTTCATTTAGAACATTGAATTGAGGTAGTGAGATAAAAATTTATCATTTACCATGGACTGAAAAATTGAGAGTGTCTATTCTCCAACTCTCCTTTTATAATTAGTGCATGTTATTTATTTGCAAGTTACATGGAGTTTTCTTATCTGTAAAATGGGGAAATTACCTTCTTAAAGTGTTCATCTTTTGAGGGTTAAACAGGAAAAATAGTACTTAAAGCTTAGTACTTTTTAGTCTGTTACGGGCTTAGTCTTAGTTGGTATAATGGCTTGATGCTCAAGTCTATAGTGTCTTCCTTTATCAATTAAGTGTTCTATTATTGAGCTTCTGAGACTCACTTAAGGTGAGCTTAGAATATATGGTTGGCTATTAACCTATTTATAAAACTCTTTTTTAGGGTTACCTTAATAAATTGATTTTCTAGCTTAAACCCTTTTAAAACAAAGCAGAATATTGATTCAAATTTAGATTTCATGCTTTCCCACCCACATGGTTTACCATATCATTTAAATAGTTTTTAACAGTGAAATGTTTTTATTCTACAGTGTGTTACACATCTTAACAGTGCATAGAATAATGTAAGCATTTTTGGTGATTCAAGTAATATAAAATTATTATAGTATTATATATATTTTATAAAGTTAAACATTATTTTTGCAAGCATTTAAGTAAGTATTTTATGTTAGAGACAAATCTGACTAAACAAAGTTTTTAGCTTAGAAATGCAAAATTTTCAAATGTAATTTATGGAAAATATGTTAAAATATGGAATGTTTAGTTTTTTGTGAAGTTTTTTCTTAAGGGACATATGTCTGAGGTTATTTCATGGAAAAATAAACAGGATCTCAGCTATATATTAAAGTCTGATATTTGTTAACCAGATGTCATGCTGAATGCTTATCATATCTGGTAGGTGAAAAAGTCTTGTTTTTAGATGATCTTGGTACTTAACCCGGTGGAATGCTCTGTTGTTTTCATCTTTGATGCAGTTTTTAGGCTATCTAATTTATTTCTTTTACTTGTTCAACAGCTTACAAGCAGCTACATGAAAGGGTGATTGGAGGAAAGAAAATAATTTAGAAAGTGTAATTTCTAGAATTTGTTTAAAATGTTGAATTTCTTTTATTGTTTGAGTATTCTCCTAATAGTGTTGTTATTAGCAAGTACTAATTTTTTTCATATTCCACAGATGTGTTCAAAGCAACATTGTTTTGTTGACACAAGCCTTTAGAAGAAAGTTTGTCATTCCTGACTTTATGTCTTTTACTTCCCATATCGATGAATTATATGAGAGTGCTAAAAAGCAGTCTGGAGGAAAGGTAATGTTTTTGATGTGAATATTTTCCTAAACCAATAATTGAATAAATTTAGCTAAACTTGAGGTGTAGAGACTAAAATTATGTGGTTTTGTGTTTGGCTAAGTAAGAAATTTAAGTGAAGCCACTGGATTAAGTTCTTTTAGAGTAACAGAAGTAAACAAGTTTAAATCGCTCAGTCGTGTCTGACTCTTTGCGATCTTATGGACTATAGCCCGCCAGGCTCCTACGTCCATTGGATTCTCAGGCAAGAATACTGGAGTGGGTAGCCATTTCCTTCTCCAGGGGATCTTCCTGACCCAGGGATTGAACCAGGTCTCCTGCATTGCAGGCAGATTCTTTACTGTCTGAACCACCAGGGAAGCTTAGTGCTTTTGTACTTTTTTTAAATGCTTTTAAGATATTTCAAATATTATGGGTAATTGTTACTTTCATTAAAAAGAAATCTTTTTGATTTTCAAAGGATTAAGGTGACCTTTATATTTTTAATTAATTAAAAAATAACTTCCTGGGAATTTCTGCAGGTATGATATTCTCAAATATTAAGTAAAATGTTTACAGTTTTTAAAATCCTCTACATAATATAAAGGGCTATTTTATTCTCAATATTGAAAGTTTTTAGATAATAAAACCCCATTATCATGATCCTGATTAAATAAATTTTGTTCTTTTCCCTTAAAAAGAAAATCAATTCCTAGTTCCTCTTAGACTGTGTTTTTTTCTGGGAAGAGAGAATGCAATAGAAAACAGATGGTGATGGAGACTCTGAGAGGTCACTTAGATCTCATTTGTAATTCTCAAGTCTGTTATGCCCTTAGTTTTTATGAATATTGTTATAAAAGATAGACTACAAAGCCATTGGGTACTACAAAATGTTTATTGGTGGAAGCTAAATTGAGATAAATTTTTTTGATGGAAGAGAATATTTTATATTTTATCTGTTGATTTCTTTCCACTGTTTTGGATAGGTTGCAGATTATATTCCTCAACTAGCCAAGTTCAGCCCCGATTTGTGGGGTGTATCTGTTTGTACAGTAGATGGACAGAGGTAAGTTTATTTCAAATTCATCAAAACCAGCTCTAAAACTTAAATTTGCTCACTACATAACAATGAGCATGAGGTAGAGAGGAGCGTCTTCTCTAATAGTAATTAGCCCCTTGAGATGACATAAATTCAAGAAGGCAGAGAAGTTTAAGTTTTAGTTTAATTTTAAAAAACTCAACTGAAATAATACCTTTTACTACATTTTATGAGGCATTTCAACTATGTTATTCAGAGTTATAGTCTTGTTATTTGAATGTTTATTATTCAAGGAACTATAGTTACAGATTTGCTTAGGAAAAGTAGATTTGGCAAAATATGAAATTACTCTCTAATGAACTGACCACTAACAGAATTAGTTCACCTTTCTTTGCTTAACATTGGTTACCCATACTGTCATTATTTTTGTTCCTCTTGCTGCTGATATGATTAGCATGGTAGTTAGACAATATAATGTAGTATATAGTCTCTTGCCCATCAGTTCAGTTCAGTCGCTCAGTCGCATCCGACTTTGCAACCCAATGAATCACAGCACGCCAGGCCTCCCTGTCCATCACCAGTTCCCAGAGTTTACCCAAACCCATGTCCATCTAGTCGGTGATGCCATCCAACCATCTCATCCTTTATCGTCCCTTTCTTCTCCTGCCCCCAATCTGTCCCAGCATCAGGGTCTTTTCCAATGAGTCAACTCTTTGCATGAGGTGGCCAAAGTACTGGGGTTTCAGCTTCAGCATCAGTCCTTCCAATGAACACCCAGGACTGATCTCCTTTAGGATGGACTGGTTGGATCTCCTTGCAGTCCAAGGGACTCTCAAGAGTCTTCTCCAACCCCACAGTTCAAAAGTATCAATTCTTCGACACTTAGCTTTCTTTATAGTCCAACTCTCACACCCATACATGACTGCTGGAAAATCCTCAGCCTTGACCAGACGGACCTTTGTTGGCAAAGTAATGTCTCTGCTTTTTAATATGCTATCTAGGTTGATGATAATTTTCCTTCCAAGGAGTAAGCATCTTTTAATTTCATGGCTGCAATCACCATCTGCCTGTCAGTCATTTGCAAAAGATGCAGGATTTCATGAAGCCTATGAAAGTTGATTTTCAGGATGTAATCACACTGCAGGCATAACCACTGACATCTGAGGATCCAGCAGATTTATAAAAAGGATAAAAATATGGGGGCACCTCAGAGAGAGTAATTGGATAACAAGTCGATCAAGAGAGGCCCTTGGAAAAATGAACAAAGTTCTGAAATATTTTTTAAAAAATGACCTTTTTATTATGCTGTAAGTCAGACATAAATATTTCTTATGTTGCAGTTTGGTCTTATCAGAAAAATTATGCCAAAAAAAGAAAAATTGTGTTTTTTTACTCATTTGAAGACTTTAGCTCAGAAATAAAATCATTCTGGTTTTTGTTTGCTTTTTACTAAGGTAATTATTTCTTTTTACATTAAAATATAACTTACATAAAATGAGATAAACAACTCCTTGGTGTATACAGCTTAATGAATTTATATTAGATAATTTTATCCTAAATTTTCTTAAAACTACAAATCATTTAGATAAAATTGCAAATCATAATGTCCCAATTAAAGCTTTTATATGTCTCAAGTGCCTTCATTCTAAGTGATACTTTTAATTTTTTTACTACTTAATCTTCCTCAAGTATTTACATTTTTTTAAAAAAATGTGATTTAGTTCATTCATACTTAACGATAAGGAATCTGAGGCCCAGAATTTGTATAAAACTGGCAGAGGTGAAACTAGCACCTAGGTCTCTAAACTTCTAGTCCATTATTCTCAACATTATGACAGACTTTTATCCTCATCTGGGCCTGTGAAATGTGTTAAACACTCATGTGTTGTATTAAATGTTGGGTGCTGTGAACAGACACAAATTCATGAGAAACATGGCTTATCCTATGAAATAAGTTCCAGTAGGTAGTGTTATTCCTATTTTCTTGTATTTGGAAGAAATGGTTTTATCATGTAGTAGAAATTTTTATATTTGGAGGAAATTATTATTAGCTAATTCTCATGCATGTCTTTTTTCTTCTTAAACATATTTTGTGTATAGAGGTGATTCTTCTAGCTTAGCCTTCTTATCTAGAGAAATTTTGGAACTTGACTTTGGATTAGATCATAGGTGTTTTTCAATCCAAAGATAGTAAGACAGGCTTTTGTCAGGTAATAGAATCATTGCCAAGTTGAAGTTATAGGCTGAATTACAAGTTATTCATAAATTTGATAAGAAAATATTATATATTATTATAAAAATTATTGTTTTATAAAAATATTATATTCTTTATATTTATTTATATATATATTTAAATATATATACATGTTTACTTATAGTCCATCATATACTTAGAAGTGAGGTGTCCCTCTGATGAGTCCATTGACTTCTGATTATCCAGGGGTAGTTGTTATAGTGCTCAGTTTCACTATGAATAAGTTCCACTAGAATGAATGTGTGCCTTTATTGTATTGGCTCACTGATTGGGGCACCTGGGATACTTTAGCAAATTAAACAGAGATCGCAGCTCTTGAGGTCAGTCACAGATTTTTCATTTTCAAACCTGTTCTTTACTTTATGTGCATCCTAGCAGTTTGATAACATAAAAAGCTTTCTTTTTGTTCCGTTGTTTATCTCCATGGTGATAATGATTGCCTTTAGTGCCATCTCTTTCAAGTTTATAAAACTGGATGCTGTTTGTTTTAATGGGGCTGGAAATTATGAATAGATATGGTTCACAAGAAGAGGCATTTTTAGAGAGGGACTCAGAGAATGATACTGAATAAACTGAGCCCCATTTAAAAGCCACAGTTTAGCCTTGATTAAAGCTATGAGTAAAAAAAAAAAATGATGAGTAATTTCTAAAAGCACTAGTTCATTTTATGTGTTAGAATACAGATATAAGTAACGAGGGTCATACGCGCTTGTCCTCAGGGGCAGTTTTTCACATTACTTATTATGTAATAATTTTGAGCCAGTCTCTTATCTGAGTACTTGTAAACTTTTGCATTTTTTAAATAAACATATTTATTCTTACTTATTCTTTAATGTCCAAGTAAACTTGTAGTTGAACTATGGGAAAGCTGTTGTAAATTAGAATTAGCATGTGAATAACAGCTGCAGTTATTGTTACATTTCTTTCCCAATTGATCTAAATTATTTTATAAATCTGCTTTTAAATAGGCATTCTGTTGGAGACACCAAAGTTCCATTTTGTCTTCAGTCCTGTGTAAAACCTTTGAAATATGCCATTGCTGTTAATGACCTTGGAACAGAATATGTGCATCGATACGTTGGGAAAGAGCCAAGTGGATTAAGGTTCAACAAACTGTTTTTAAATGAAGATGGTAAGAATTATATAAAAGTTACTTGGAAAAAGAAATATCTCATTTTCCTGTGTAAATCTAAGCAGTTTTTTTTTTTTGAAGAAAAAAATTTGAAACATTCATACTTTTTCATTTGTCATGAAACTCCTTTGAAACCTGTAGAGATAGTTTAATCACTTACTTTAAAAAATAGTTTTTTTAGCCATTTTTATACCACTGGAAGGTGAGGTAGAGAAAAGATAAGGGCAGAAAGTAAGACTTTTCACTGTATATCTTTCACTGTATATCCCCTGTATATCATAGGGGAATATCTTACAAAATCTCATAGTGTTTGGAATTTGTTGGTTAGCATTGAAACTAAATGATACTGGTTATCAAAAATATCACTTTTGGTTATCAATATCAATGTTATCAGTATTAGTTATCATTGAAGCTAAATGATGGCTACATGCACGCTTGTATTCTTTTCTTTCTACTTTTGTATATTGTATATGTTTGAAAACTTCCATAATAAAAAGCTTCTATGGTGGCCTTTGTTGAGGTGTTTTTGCTTTTTCTCTTCCATAACATTTAGTATATGAAAGAAATATCTTGTTTTAAATAGTTGTATAACTAACAAGTCTTAATACTTTACAGGAATCCAAAGAAAAGATGATGACAAAAGTACATAGTACTTTGATCTGATAGAGATTTTAAATCTAAACACCAACATACAGATTGGTTTCTATTTTTTAGTCTTTTGTGGATATGCTAGGTTCCTCATGTGCTGAGTTAAAATAGAATTGAAGAAATCAAAAGTAAAGGAACTCAGTGATTGAAACCACTCTTGTATTTTTTCTTTATGCTGGATGAAAAATGAGTATATGCCATATACTCATTGTTTTATTAATTTTTTAAGTGAAGTTACAACTGGTATTTTCTTATGCTTCTTTTTCTATTTGTTTTGAGGGCAGTTGCATTTTCTTTTTTATTTTACCATAATCTTTTCATTCTGTGGCTTCCCTTGTGGCTCAGCTGGTAAAGACTCCACCTGCAGTGTGGGAGACCTGGGTTTGATCCCTGAGTTGGGAAGATCCCCTGGAGAAGTTTCTGAAAGTTTACCCACTCCAATATTCTGGCCTAGAGAATTCCATGGACTGTATAGTCCATGGGGTTGCAAAGAATTGGACACAACTGAGCAATTTTTACTTTCAACCTCCTAGAGCCCTAGAGATTGAACCTGATAATATCAAAAGTGAAAGGACAGATACTTGAATATATACAAATACAAGTATAAACTAATTTAGCACAGCCTGATTTCTGTGTTTTGCTTTCTGTCTGCATGTGGTTTTATATTTATATTTCTGTCTGCATGTGGTCCATATATTCAGATGGATATAATACTGGAAATTTTTTGTTTTTTGGCTTCCCTTTGGCTGTGTACTGTTTTTCTGTGACAATCATTCTCATTTGGTGTGACCTCAAAGAAAGCAGACTTCTCTTAGCGTAATTTGAAATAGGTGAAATCCTGATTGTACTACTTATACAGTATTCCTGTGCTAAGTTTTATTTTAACTTCTGTAACTTGTCATTCAGTTCAGTTCAGTCGCTCAGTCATGTCCAACTCTTTGAGACCCCATGAATTGCAGCACGCCAGGCCTTCTTGTCCATCACCAGCTCCCAGAGTTTATCCAGACTCATGTCCATTGAGTTAGTGATGCCATCCAACCATCTCATCATCTGTTGTCCCCTTCTCCTGCCCCCGATCTTTCCCAGCATCAGGGTCTTTTCAAATGAGTCAGCCCTTCGCATCAGGTGGCCAAAGTATTGGGAGTTTCAGCTTCAGTCCTTCCAGTGAACACCAAGGACTGATCTCTGTTAGGATGGACTGGTTGGATCTCCTTCAGTCCAAGGGACTCTCAAGAGTCTTCTCCAAAACCACAGTTCAAAAGCATCAATTCTTCGGTGCTCAGCTTTCTTTATAGTCCAGCTCTCACATCCGTACATGACTACTAGAAAACTTGTCATTATCATAACCCAAAATGTTAAAGCAGAGCTAGCTACTAAATCACATTGTTGATCTTATATTGAGGAGAATGATGTACTGTTAAGTTACCCAATTTTTTGTCATTATTGTTTTTTAATTATACGTTTTAAAGTTTTATTGCAATATAATTCACCTACCACATAATTTACTCATTCAAAATGTACTATTTAATGACTTTTAGTATATTCATAGAGTTGTACAACCATGACCACAACCAATTGTGGGATGCTTGTCACCCCAACTGATACCCTGTGCCCATTAGTAGTCAATCTCTTTCTCTTCTGTGCCTAGAAACTAGTAATCTACTTGCTGTCTTTATGGGTTTGCCTATTCTGTACGTTCTACTTACATGGAATCATTATATTTGGTGTTTTATGGCTGGCATATTTTACTTTTTTTAGCATATGTTTTTAAGGTGCTTTCATGTTGGGCATATGTCAGTACTTCATTTTTAATTGCTAAATAATATTCCATTATATGGATAATAATAACATATTTTGTTTACCCATTCATCATTTGGCAGGAAGCTTGAGTTGTGGGTTATTTTTCAGTTTTTTAAATTATTACCAGTAATACTGCTGAGAACATTTGTGTACACATAAGTTTTTATTTTTCTGGGTTATATACTGAAACTGGAATTCCTGGGTCATACGGAACTCAACAGTTGAAGAATTTCCTTGTTTAGCTCTAGACTCATCTCACAGAAGATAACTTGCATAAAATTCAAGGAGACAAATAATGTAGAAATAACTTGTGAACTCTGCTAGATTTGTTAAGTTAGGTAGGAACTTGTTCCCAAAGAAGTTAGTTACTACCATAAACAGATTAGGAATTATGCTTTCAAATAAATGTTTCCAGTGTCCCTGTTTGGCATTTGTGTTGTACTGTAAATGACAATATAATCAGCTGAGACTTTGAAATTCTCTTTGTTGGAAGAATTAGAAGAGGTAGGATTTTGGATGGACTTAAATTTTAAGTAATTTTTAATTATACAAAATACATCCTTATTGTCAGGAAATATAGAAAACATGGACAATACAACTTAAATACCCTGTAATCTTTTTATCCTATGTGTATTACTTGTTTGTGTTTTCTTTTTCTGCATATGTTTGTGGAGAAGAAAATGGTACCCCACTCCAGTATTCTTACCTGGAGGATCCCCATGGACAGAGGAGCCTAGTGGGCTGCAGTTCATGGGGTCGCAAAGAGTTGGGACATGACTGAGTGACTGAGAATGTACATATATCTATATACATAAACAAGAAAGTAAAATACTTTCTAAAAGGAAAATTGGGTCCACACTAGATATGCTTTTTCCAAGGTAATTTTTAATAGTAATACTATTTGATTGCTTAGTGATGTGCCAAAACATTTCATGTATTTTAATTCATTCAAGTCCTTTGAATTGCTGAGGTATTGGTGCTGTTTAGAGATGGGAGAAATGAGGCACAGTGAAATTCAGTTACTTGCCCAGGATCAAATAGCTAGTAAATGGCGTAGTTAGGAAATTTGAATGTGCTCTACCACTAATCACTGTCTTTCTGTATCTGAATCTTTGTTTGCCTATATAATTACAGTAGCCTCTGAGAAGTATATTATTGGTTTGATGTGTAAAGACTTAATTGGATTCCTCCACTTTCTACCTCCCACCCCCAAAAAGAATTGTAACAGTGGCTTATATAAAGAAAATAGATGTATGTTCATGGGAAGTAACTGTGCATCTCAGAAAGTGGTATCAGCTACTTAACATAATTCTGTTACTTTTATATTTTTCAGATAAACCACACAATCCTATGGTAAATGCTGGAGCAATTGTTGTGACTTCATTAATAAAGGTAAACTGTTGATGTTTTAATCTAGTAATATTTTTAAATACTAAGGCATAAATATGAACCTTATGTAGACTGAAAAGTTTTCTTCTGGTGTTACGTTAATCTTATGGTATAAGGTTAGAATTTTTATTTATTTCAAAATAAATGATGTAAGTTCAAGGGCAAAATTAAAAACAGATGACTCATAAATTCTAACACTTACTCTTGACGTGAAGATCTGGCAGAAATTCAAAAATTCAAAAAGAAGTTTCTGTTGAGCAGTAGTCACAGTTTTTCTTCTTAAAGTTTTAATATTTTTTTCTTTCTGGCTCTTCTAGAATGAACAGATGTAAACAGAATTAACAGCATGTTACTGTCTGATGTTTGTCATCAGCATATGTAGGGACAAATGTTCTGGTACTTTGTATTAAAGACAAAGTACATTTACCCTTGAATATTCTCAAGTCCTTGACTTTCAAGAACTGTAATCACAATTTTCATTTGAACTTGTTTCATTTGTTTTACTTGAATCGTAAACAAGACTTATTCCAATTATTAAGTTATTTTATTTTTCCTACTCTTTGGTTTATTTACACTGTATGTTTTCTTGTTAAGTGTCTAGTTTGCCTTAATAATTGGAAATACTAGTGATGTATTGAAATAAGTATTTGAAAATGGTTCTATTCTGTGATACTGCTTAGGTTTTTAATTTATAAGTTTCATTTATATTCAATTATGTTTCATTTGTGTTTGCAACATTTATATACTTTCTTCAGTAAATCTGTGCATATCCCATGATTGAAGTTTACATAGCTCTATGGCTTTGTAGATGCAT
Organism: Muntiacus reevesi; assembly: GCF_963930625.1. Classification (NCBI taxonomy): domain Eukaryota; kingdom Metazoa; phylum Chordata; class Mammalia; order Artiodactyla; family Cervidae; genus Muntiacus; species Muntiacus reevesi. The sequence continues at coordinate 155,714,827 of NC_089251.1, read as the reverse complement.
TTCTGCGGATGAGATACCTTGGTTACTCAAGGAATGTTTGAATATAAATTATACCCTTGGCCAAATTAATAAAATCTCATCTAGTTTGTATGCTATAAATTCTCTTAACTCTCATGAATTTATTGTTGTTGGTCATGAGGAAAAGCTGTTAAAATAGAAGAGTAGTATCTTAAGAATGTATAGGTTGTTATTTTGGAGCAAATGCTTCATAAGTACTGGTCACTTAATCCTTGTAACTCTAGTGATGTAGATATTATAGCCAAGTATTATTTTTTAATGTAAGTAATTTTAGGCTATGAAAATTTTCAGTTTTCCTGTTATAACCTGTAGTTATTTGTTGTTATTTAATATAAGAGAAGAGTTGTCAGTTTGATATCAAAGAAACTACTTGTTTATTATAAAAAGTTGAGTATATGATAGGCATAGTCACGCCTTCAGGTAGCTTACAGTACAATGTGAGGTATATATCAGTAAATGGACCCTTACAATGAAATACTACAGTGAGAGAAAAGTTTCATTAATAATTGTTCAGATTTGAACATGTAGCTTAAATTAGAAGTAAGGAAAGTTATGATAATAAAAGTATGCATTAGTGCTTGATGAGAAAACCACTAGAATGGTTCTAACCCTTTTTTGGGTCTTCCCCAAAAAATGTTCACATACCATGATTTTATATGAACTGTAGGGAGTTCACAGACCCATTGAAGCTAACCCATGGATCTCAGTTTAAGAACTTTTACACTGGAGAGAGATTAACATACCACACCAATAGTATTTTCAAGAAAGGGCATATGTAAATGATTACTAGCAGTCTTGCTTAACTGTATGCAGTTAAACATCTTTTGTTTAATGATTCGTGGGCTTAATATACTACATTGAAATACTGCATGTGAGAAATGCATGTCTGGTCATACCACATCATTACTTTATAAGTTCCACTTACCATGTTCAATCACACACCATAAATTATATATTGAGCCACATTAATATAAGTACTGAGAAACAGTTAAAAAAACACACATACACAGCATAAATGTGGTTGTATTTAACTGTGCATTTAACTGAGTCATCTTGTCTTTACAAATTTGATCAGAAATTTTACATTTAGAAATATTTACTGACAAAGTTGGAAATGAAGCTTTGGGATATGGTTCATATTTAAGGTCACTTTCTTTGAATTTTTTGTTTTATTTTTAGATGGTGTTTCACAAGTTTTATGTGTGTGTTTTTTTTTTTTTTTTTTTAATGAAGTTCATCTAAATCTTGGAGGGGTAAGCTTGACATACCTCTGTGTAAAATTGTCCCAGAATATAATACTTTTCTTGGACTCTTTTTTTAAAGCAGAATTCAAAACTTTTATAAACACCTACCGATGATTTCTACAGATTATATGATCACATAATATTTATGAATTGGTAGTTGAAGCTGAAGTAATAAAACCATAGTTGAAGGGGTTTTCAAGCTCAGCCCTCTTACTCTATAAATAGGTAAAATGAGGAAACAGACTGAATAGGTTCTAACAATAGTGGTCTTGGCTTGAGCTAAATCTGATTTTCTGTTTGCTGTTCATTCAAATTCACTCTGCCATTTTTAATGTAAATGTTTGCTGTTTTCTTGATGACATCTTCATCTTTACCTAGCATAGTTAGATTGTCTAAAAAGTTGAGAAATATTATTTTCCTTATTTCACTTATACAGAAGGTACCAGTTTATTGAATTAGAAGTCAGTCTCACTTTTAGTGCGTATATATGGTCATTCTTTAGACATTAGTCAGTGCTTGTTATCTATAAGGAAGTAGGCCTCTTATCAAGGAGCTTACACTTTGAAGTGTGGCTCTTATACCGTGGCTACTCAATGTGAATTCTGTGTTTTAACTGATGACCTTAAGGTTATTTTTTTTTTTTTAATTCAAGACTTTATTATGGTGCTATTAAAATATTTTCTTCATGTTATCCCCCTCCTCCCAAACTCATAAATTAGTAGAGTCTTTAGTAAGACTCTTTATTTCATAATTTTGTAGTATTGATATTTTTTCCTTGTAGGATTGGTGGTGATCCTCAGGAAATGGGGGAAGAGGCAGAGCAGATGTTCAAAAGGATTAGCAGATTGTGGAAAAAAGGAGGATTTGGACAGAAGGAACCTGTTGCATAAATTCTTAACTACTAAACTTGTAGGAAAACTCCAATATTTAAAATTTTAAACAAAGCTATATAGGTAAATACCTTCATAAAAGAAAATGTCATTTTTGTACTTAAAATGCACATAATTTAAAAAACCATGAAGGTACTAACCTCTTTCTCTCTGTGGTAGCTGCTAAACTTAAAGGAATACTTTTTGATACAGTTTGTTACATTTGATGATGATGATAATGTGGTTGTTTGAGTTAAAGGAAACAGTAAAAATAGATTTGAAAGCACAGTTGTTCTGAATGAAACAGCAGTATCCTTACATTATTTTTTAATCTCAGTTTTCAGTTTAAAAGTTAAGATCTTACGATAATTTGAAGGCTGGGTGGGAAAATTAGAGCTACTTATTAAAATTATCACACTTCTGCTTTTTTATTTTAAAGGTAAAGAGTAAATTGCATTGTCTTATATGTTTGTACCTCAGGTCTATTGGTAGTTTCTGGTTTTTGTCATTTGAATAACTTGATTTCTCTTTTTTTTTTAAGTCCAAAGTATTTTTGAGTTTAAAATTTTGGAGGTTTTCACCTGTCTTAAAAAAAAAAAAAATCATACTCCATAAAAAATCAAGGCAAATTTAATTAGTATGTATCAAATGTTCAGTTTGGTCATGTTGACTATCACTTGTTACACGGGAGGCAGTTTGTGACTCTGGGGTGCAATGGATGATGCCTTGAACTTGGTAACATTAATAAGAAAGGATTGTGATTGGCTTATATTTACTTCATGTTTATATCAATAGATGTGCTTGGGGTTTCTTTTTTCCTTAAATAATGGCTGGTAATTGGTGTCAATAGAATTCACTTTTCTGTTACTTTATTTTTAGGTTTAATCTATGGAAGTACTAGATTTAGAACAGTATTTTTTACATGTAATAATCTATATTAATCCTCCACCTATTATTTAGCTTTAAAGCATTTTCTTTGGCTAGATTAAGCTAAGTGTTTCATAAAAATCATTTTTTAGTTACCTTTTTGCCTTTTTCTTCTATGTCTTTCTTCCTTTTTGATTTAATTTTCAATTGGCTTCTATAGCTCCATACTTTATGAATGAATCACATGATTTACAAAATTGTGATTAAGGTGTTGACTTTAAATGAGTAATATTAAATTTACTGGCACATGTCCCTGTTTTTAGTGATATTTCACCTGTGTTGTGATGTATAGTACATGATTCGGTTCATGAGTATATTGCAAAAACAGGTTATAAAACTACTCCAATGTATTTATATTAGCTCTTTTAATAGCCAGTGTTTAAAACTCTTTATCAAATTTTAATGGCCAGTGTTAAAACTTCTTTATTAAATTTTTATTCATAAAAGTTTTCCTCAATGGAATGTAAATTCTTTAACTTGATAGGAACATTTATCAAAAAATTTTCTGACCTCAGGGTCTGATTACTAATCTTTTCAAACATAAACCACATGGCTTGCTTTTTAAAAGTCATGTGGTAAATGGATTAGATGTTTTGGTAAATGTATTTTGTCCAACATATCTTTTTTATATTTTCCTACTATATATAATATAAAGTACTTTACTTCTAAGATTAAAATAATATATCTAATAATGCTTGTACAGTGACTTAACACCGAAATAAACACATCCCTGGGCATGGGAATATTTTTCCAAGATATAAAGGGGCATTGATAATTTTAAAACTATCAGTTTCCAAGTCTGTTTCCTTTTGTGCCTTTTCTTAAAATTAATCTGTCTTTGGTCCAGTTTTCCCCACATTTTCCAAAAGAAAGCATACTTCTCATGTCCCAAATTTTACTGTGGTGCACTGCTTCAGGTTGTAAAAACTTCTTGGGCACCATCAGAAGAGAACATTTTGAAAGACTAGTTATGGTATTGATGATGTGAATTACTGTAATCACTATAATGCCTGGGAACAAATCTTATATACCAGGTTGTTTCCAGTGTTTTGGTTTCAGCAAAAGGGAAGAGGATCTGATCAAGTTATTAAGTGTAATTTTTGAAGATATATTGTACTGTGTGACCTTTGTGTGTAATGAGATAAATGTGCAGAGTATTGAGTGACATTGTTATAACAAAACCTTTCTGATTTCCATCTACTCATCTGTTGTCAGCAAGATTTCTCAACTTTTACATCTGCAAAAATTCAAAATAAAAGAATTAAACTTCTTATTCTACCAATTAAAAAATATCAGTTATTATTTTAAAAATATTCTAAAGGAAGTTTTATAATTATTGTGGGGAATAATCAACAAATAAACATTTTTCCTTTAACTTTATATGAAGAATTTCAAGTGTAACACAAAATAAACAGTAGTATTACCAGCCCCCATCCACCCATTCCTGGCTTCAATTATCATAACATTTGTTCCTTTACCCCACTGTACCCCACTACTGGAAAAATGATTTTTTTTTTAAAATAGTTGTTTTGCTTTGGCAGGATGGTACAGGGGTAGGATTTACTCTAGGTTATTTGGTATGTGTATGTGTGTTTTTTTTTTCTAACAACTGTGCAGATTTTCATTCTGTAAAATTTTTTAAATTAGAATGATATGACATAAAGATTACTAGATTCTACATATCCCTGGGGTACATGAAACCTTTACAAGAGATGACAGGGGCAAATACATCTTATCAGCTTAAATGGTATTTCTAGGTAAATAATAAAAAGAAACATTAATCAAGTACTTTTATGATTAAATGGGGAAGTTTTGAGTAGAGATTTTCTTGAGTCAGCACAATCATTCAGATATTTTGCCTATTTACATAATCTGCCAGAACATTTCAGATAGTTTACACAAAATCTTATGTGATGTTAGACATTGACAAATATCAGTTGTTTCTTAAAAATATTAGTTGTTTCTGAAAAATAGCATAGAAGTAAAACCTAATTGTACATTAATTTAGTAAGCTGCAATGTAGATCAAGAACGTGACTATAGTCAAGAGTTGAGACAGTTTTTGTTATTTAGTTTTTTAAAAAAATTAAACATGACAGCTAAACAAAGAAAGTACAGTTTAGATCAGAGAATGAAAGTTCAATATAATTTGTTTATTTTACATTGATTAATTGTATAACCAGTAATTATCCATGTGACATCCCAATGCAAATGCTGACAATTTTTTCCAAAAGAGTTGTTTTTTGTGCTTTCTCAAAGGTTGAAAAGGTTTTTGTGGTTTAAATGTTGTTACATATTTTACAGCATTAGGATCTATGGAATATTTTGACAACTGCAACAGTTCAATGAAGTTGGTAATTTCTTCTTTTAATTATTTTTCATTGAACAGCTTTGGAGTTACATTTCTACATTTTGATTTCTGGTGTATTATAAAGAAAGAAAACTTATAATATGTCAAAGGACACTTTAGAGGAAATACATAGATAGTGATTACAGTATGGCTGTAACTATATTATCCTTAACTTGTTTAAGCTTTGTTAATTCCCGATTTTGAAGAAATAGTGTGGTGGTCTTTCCAGCTACTGATTTGTATATGTGATTGCACATTCTTTCTCAAATAAGTTGATTTGTTAAGTTTTCAGATTATCAGCCACATCCTAATCCACTTGTACAGTGGAGAATGACCCTGGCTTTATTCAATTAAATAATACTCTGGTACTTCCCCCATCCCCTTGTAATAAAACTTTAAATTTATTGTTTTGGGTTTTTTTGATGGCAAAGTTAAAATTTTCCAGTTTTCAAATTTTAGTTGTCAAATTACTTCATTTTAAACTTGTTTTAAAAATTAGAGATGTATTGTTTCTTTTGGGTGCATATCACCAATTAATACGTTTGATTTCAGATCTACAACTTACTGCTTTGTAAACTTCGCCGAGGTAAAATGAAACCATTTGGCTACTTGAACTGACCTACGTTACCTAGTTTTTTCCTATTGACATTTGCAGTAACAGCTAACTTGTCAGAAATAGAAGTGGTGAAACAATACATCCTCCATTCTCTGATTGGCATAATGCTAAATACAAATGTAGCTAATTTTTTTAGACTATGAAATACATTTTTTTAGTTCAAATATTGCTATAACAAGTAAGATATTAAAGGTAGAATCTCTCTACATTAGTAAAGTGTATCCAGAATGTATACATATACTAGAGTTGTAAGAGATTAGTTTTGCAACATAACTTATTTTCTAACTCTAATACTGGCTTAAGGTTTAAGAAATACAAGTATTTCTACTTATATTTTAGAAATATAAGTAGGTTGTTCTTAATTGAAAACCATAATATTTATGCTTAATTCTTTGCTAAGGGTAAAAACTTTTAAGTTTTTTTTTAATGTGAAATCAAATAATAATGTATATTCTAGCAGATTATGGTGTTATGAAAGATAAGGGAATTTGAGGAACTTGTATTTAAAATTCTGTAACTTTGGGTTGGGAAGTTATACTTAAAGCATTCCCTTTGTAATTCAGATCCATTCTCAACATGCGGGTGTTAATGTAGGGACATGTGAAAAAAAGTTTTTATAGATATTACATTATGAGTATTTCCTAGATTTAAAAGTACTAATGCACAGTATATTAATTATAATGATAGCAGTTTGGAATTTTTAATATAATAATCACTTAAGGCTTAACTGTGATGGAGTCTATATTAACATTTATGTCTCATTTCTTTGCAGCAAGGAGTGAATAATGCTGAAAAATTTGACTATGTAAGTATAATGTAGAACTCAGTTTTCATGCTATATTCTCTGTTTTGTTTTTTGATTACTAATAGTTTCTCATTTTGGCTTATAGGTAATGCAGTTTTTGAATAAGATGGCTGGTAATGAATATGTTGGATTCAGTAATGCAACGTGAGTCTGGTTTTTGATTTAGGCTTTTGTGATAGGTTAGATATCTTGAAATTTTTAAAATCTAGGCTACGGAATTTATTTTAAATAGTCTTTTCTGACTTAATGTATATATACTTCAGCATGTTCCCTGGTAGCTCAGATGGTAAAGAATCCTCCTGCCAATGCAGGAGACATAGGAGATGTGGGTTTGATCCCTGGGTTGGGAAGATCCGCTGGAGGAGTACATGGCAACCCATTATTCTTGCCTGGAGAGTCCCATGGACAGAGGAGTCTGGCGGGCTACAGTCCATAGGTTGCAAAGAGTCAGACATGGCTCTTTGCAGCACCCATACACACATGCACATCAGTGAATAAATACTTAGAATTTGGTCATTAGAGAGAAATGCGTGATTTCTAAATCACATGAGGGAGAACACTTAATTTAACTTTAACTAGTTTTGATAAACTTCTTGTGAGAAATCATATAATTAGAAGAGCCCCTAAATTTATGTCAAGTGACTGGCACTTTCTTAATTTTTTCTTTGCCTGTAATGCTTATCTTTCCTCTTGTAATCTCTCTGTGCCTGGCTAACTTGATTCTTGCCCCAACATTTTATTTTAAAATTTAGAAATCTATAGAAAAGTTGAAACAACAAATCATGAAAATCTGAACATCTTTCACTGATATTTTCTGATCAGTATTTTGTCTCATTTGCTTTTTTCTCAGCTTGTTTCTCTCTTTAGATGAACAGTTTAAAACAAGCGTGGATCTCTTCACACACATACGTGTACATGTATATAAATATATATATATGTGAGGTAGTTTTTTTGTCTTTTTAAAATGGAACAGTCCTCCTAACCTAGACCCTTGCTTTTTAAAATTTTATTAAATGGCTTTTTTTTTTTTTGTCTTGTCAGTGGAACATAAATTAAGTTTTTCTGTGAAGGAGGACTAGATAGTAAATATGTTGTATTTGTGGGCCATATGGTCTCTGTTGCAACTACTCAGTTCTACTGCTTTAGTAGGAAAGCAAGCAATAAACACTGTGAGGATGTGTTTCAAAAAACTTCATTTATAAAAGCATGGACCAGATCTGGCCCGTTGACATTCCCCATTTTGAATAGGATTGTTTCCTAGTGATTAGACAAGGCTTAAACATTTTTGGCATGAAAATAAACTAGGTGTTGCTTTGTGTTTCAGGTTGTCTACCTTACCAACTCTATTCATCAGCTTAAGTGTCTTTCCCAGGAAGTTTTTTTATTAATCTCATCTCGCCTTTCTTCTGTGCGCTCATATTGCCATATTTTATTGAACTTATTCTATGATTCTGTCTCTTTTTGCCTCATCATTGCTATTAGATTTTCACCTCCTTAATTCCTGGATAGAGTGTCTTCCAAATCATTTCTGTATTCCTGTTATCTAGTGGATAGTAAGTACCTGATACAGTGTTTGATGAACAGAACTATGTGTTAGGCATTGTGATCATTGCTGAATATAGTTAGTCCTTTATACTATATTGATTACTTTTTCAATGTTGTATGGCAAGTCGCCAAGTATGGCAAGTTGACAGGTTCATTTCCAAGAACTTTGTCATATCCAGCATAGTTTTTCTGACCATGGAAATATTCAGATATGCAGTTAGAAGGAACTGTCTACCCCTAATCAGTAATAAGAATATCACATACAGTTCCTCTTTAAGCAGCAGCCTTCTGAACTCTTTGACGTTGAGCTCTCAAGTGTACCACGGATAAATGTGGTACTTCCCAAACTGCTCTTTTCTGTAGGGATCCCCATGTCAGTTGATATTGCCATCCTTTCTGTAGACTGTGCTAGAAATCTCGGCTTCGTACCAGACTTGACCCTGTTTTCCCTCTTCCCATTAGGTCGAAAGATTGCCCAAGTGGTATTATGTTTGATCATACCTCTCCTTCCGTTCCTATCATCACTGCCTAGTTGAGACCTCCTGTAGCTCTCATTACACTAGTCTCCTAATAAATCATTCATCCTTTCTTTTTCTCCTTTCCCAAACTGATGGCAGAATTATCCTTCTAAAATGTAGACCTGATAAGGTAACTTTTGAAAGCTTTCAAGCTTTCATTTTGTAGGCAATCAGAAGCCATTGCATTTTTTAGCATTTATCAATCTTTATAATTTGGTTTTAGTCTCCTTTGTTGGTTTGGTATTTTTCCACTCTTTTCCATGTGTTTCCCAGACACATCAGAATATTTGCATTCTTGAATGAAGTCCTGTCTTTTATAACTTTGTTCATACTGTATTATTTGCCACTGCCCAGACTCCTCAGAAATTTGTTAATCCAGCAAATGCTGTTAGGCCCATTTCATGTGTCTCTCTTAGTTAAATTTCCATAGATTCCCTCAGTTGAAATTGACTACTGTTCTGTTAGGGGAGCCAGAAGATACTAATAGTAAATTTTAATAATTGAATATTTGGTAATTTAAAAGTTAACTTCTTTAGTCACAAAATAGAAACGGCCTAGTTCATTTCAGTTCTTTTAAAGCTAGGAAAATTAATGCAGAAAGAATTATTACTTAAATGACATGCCCAAGGCCACATAGCTGACCTGTTGACAGAACTGGGATTAGAACCCAGCAGCCTTGACTCTTTCTGAGGGTCAGTATTCTTTATAACTGCACTTTGCTATACAGATTAACCTATAGAACAATCATGCTTCTACAGAGGGTATATAAATAGAGCAAATGTGTTTTTTTTTCCTTCTAGGTTTCAGTCTGAAAGAGAAAGTGGAGATCGAAATTTTGCAATAGGATATTACTTAAAGGAAAAAAAGGTTTTTGAATTTTGCTTATTTTTCAGATTATTCTTTTATTTAATAAAATATAGAGAGATGTATACTAAAAACTCAACAATAGCTTTTAAATAACTACCTGTGACTAACATGCAGAAGTTTTTGCAAACCACTCTTGAATTAATACTATCAACGTATTAATATTATTCAAGCAGGTTGTATTTGGTAGCATTCAAATATTTGCCTAGTTATATTAATGCAGATTTTGTGTAAGGATTGGTATATTTTGTTGGTTATACTTGATTTTTAAATTTTAAGTATCTGGTCCAATAATTTGGTTCATGAATAATGAATCAATTTATTATTGTCAGTTAAACTAGTATCTTGAAATATATATGTGATAACATTTTGATTTATTCTTCATTATTTCATGTTTGTACCCTTTTATAGATTGTGTCCTATTTTGTTCTCAATTAGAATGAAATGTGTTTATATTTTAAATTTAATCTCCATGTATCTTGTTTGTGTGCATTCTTTTCCTGTGTGCCTGTGTTTTCAATTGCCTATTTATTTTTTCAGTGTTTCCCAGAAGGCACAGACATGGTTGGTATATTGGACTTCTATTTCCAGGTAACTTACTTTAACTGTATGAACTATGTATATAAGTGGATGTGTCACATTTTGCAGAATAGAGATGTCTCTGAAATCTTGGCTCTGAGCCGAGAGAAAGTCATTTCCCATTAACTTTAGAAAAAAATGCCCATGTTAAATGCAATCTTATGCCTGTAATATCTCAGAATGTAACAGGGAAATGTTTTTTTCTATAAAAGCATTATATTTAAGGAATATGAAAACTAATGAACAGCTCCAGCAATTGCTTCTCTTTATTATAAACTGAGCACTGTTTTCTTAGTTTTAAATTTTTCTTTGAAGGAGTTACTTGTTTCTTTATCAAAAAGTTCACATTCAGCATTCTAAAGTGGCATATTCTTTCTTTGTTTAGTTCATTTCTACAGTGTCACATAGTGGATTTTCTAATAAGTTAAAGTAGCTTTCCATATTCATGGGGAAGAGGACCATTTACATATCTTCATGGGATAGAACTGAAGTTAAGATAGTCTTCCTTAGAAGAAGGAATTCTTTTTCTCCTGTCGTGTTTTCAGTTCATTCTTACAGATTTATTACCATTGGTGCTTCTACACTTGATCTTAGCCAAAAGGCCAAGAAGTGATCCATTGGTGCTTCTAATGAGTTTGTAGTATACTTAATAGCTACATAGTAACTAATTGTTGTTAATTTCTGTTTCACTTAACATTTGCCTGGCTTTACTTTTTGAGCTTCTTTAATTTTAACCTTTTAGTAATCTTAAAGAACAAGTAAGAAAAGTTGATAATGAAGTAGATCTTGATAGAAGTCCAGGTCTCAGCTTGTCACCTGCCCAGTGTGAAGAACTATGACTTGGGAATCCAGACTGCCAACAGAAAATCAAAATCTAACCTGGCCACTTTTTAAGACATGTGACTTAGCTTCAGCTGCTGAACCCTGGTTTCATTTTCTGTGTCATAAGCTTGATCTAACTTCCTGCATTACATTGATGAGTTCATAAGACGTATATGAAATTTCTTTGAGGCTATAAAATGTATTAAGTTCAGTGACATATTTATCCAGTGGCCCTTATTTTTTCCCTAGCCTATATGGATTTCTTCCATATGTTAAAGTTTCTTTTCCTTTGATACACATATTTGACTGTTATAGCTTAGGTACTAGTAATCTACTGTGAAATTTCTGTACTTCAGGGCAGAAATCAAGAGACAGCCATGGAAAACTTAATCGCTTTTTTGGAGAAGGACTACATCTAACTGAATATCTGTCAGGGTACCAGGAGAGTACTCTCAAATTGGGTTTTGTCGCATTGGAAATATCGCCTTATGACAAACACAGTTTCTATTAATACTAATTATAAATTAGGAATTGGTCATTTGAGTTCAAATATTTTTTCTTTTAGAAAGCTTTTCATAATTAAATCACCTTTACTATAAGTCTTTGCTGTGTGGATCTGTGTTATAAGTAGATTCTGTAGTTTTGGAGAAATAGAGAAGGGGTTTTAAAATAATGAGGCAAAAGTAAAAACCAGTCAAAAAGTGACCCCTAATCAGTTCTCTGATTCATTGCAGTTAATTAGTTTCCATTATTGCTATTTCCAAACCCTTTTGTGCATCTGATAGGTCTTGAATTATGAGTAAGGAATATTGTAAATTGAGAACTCAGTCTTTTCTTCTTCTTCCTATCGTCTCTTTCTCTTCCACTTTCGCCTCAGTTTTGGTTGCTGTTAATGAAATTAAAGCAGCATTTATTTATTGTTTTCATTTTATGGATAAATTTGGATTTGGTGTGGTAAAAACTATTTCCATTATTTTGATGATACTGAAATGCAAAAATTTTACCCTACAGTGTACTTGGACTTTGCTTTTTTTAATTCATTATACCATATCCAGCAATCATAGTCAATATCAAATAGCTATTTGAATGTTAATAAACAGTGTAAAAGCAATAAGTTTGGTTTAGGCACACAGAGCATTCAGGCTAGAACTTAGATTTTTTTCCTGTAGTCCTTTGTGTGTTGCCATATGAGGATACTGAGCTTTTTTATAGGCAAGATGTCAGACTTTTTTCCTTAAATAGCAATTTTTCATGTAGATGCTAACTATCATAATACTGATGTATGTTGCTCTATTTTAAAAACAGGTCATCCCTCTTTTTTCCCTGTTGAGTTAAAAATAATTATGTTTATATATCCTACAGAAAGCATTAGTATTTAAGCAAGCTTGAATATCACACATGAGGCAATTTACAGTTCTTAGTCCTAAAGGTCTGGCTCTTCCTATCCTAGCTCTGCCATTGAAAGCCTGAATAACTGATGAAATAGGAGAAATGTTAAAAGGGCTGGACTATTGTTCAAATTTAAATCTTTGTGTAATGACATCAAATTATCCCTTTGGAAGAAAGATTTCAGATCTCTATGAAATACTAGATAAAATAGATTGTCTTACAGGTCAACTGTACTAAAAATAATGTGAGCCTAAATTTTTAGAATTTAATTTTTTCTTCCTTTTAGCTATGCTCCATTGAAGTAACTTGTGAGTCAGCTAGTGTGATGGCTGCAACACTGGCTAATGGTGGCTTCTGCCCAATCACTGGTGAAAGAGTACTGAGTCCTGAAGCAGTTCGAAATACACTCAGTTTGATGCATTCCTGTGGCATGTATGATTTCTCAGGGCAATTTGCTTTCCATGTAAGTAATTGTTTGATCTTAATTTCTCTGGCAGGAAGCTAGTCTGGACTAGCTTCTTTTTAAGATGCAGCTCTAGAGCTGTCCATTAATTTTTGAGAGAGAGGCTTATTCTCAGGTTAATTTGTTACAGAATTAGTAAGAAATAGAGTTATGCAGTCTATGACATGTTCTTAAGAACTTGAAGTTTAATCTATAGGTCCTTTTCACTTTTATTTTAAAAGGCATTTCACTGTAGATGCTTAGTACAGACTTTACTTTTAGTTACTAGTATTTAATATGGTGGTGATTAGGTACTTCAGGAATTCTTTAAGTTCAGAAAGAGTGCATGCATTACTGTGGTATTGAGCATCTTTGTTTACAAAGATGTTTTAAAGGATTTAAAGTGTTTTAAATAAGTGTTTTAAAGGATTTAAAGTGTATTCAAGTTAAAAATATATTCCTTTGAGCTCTGTTGTACATTTGCCACTTGTGAAATGTTAGAGACTTCTCTTATTTCATTCTATATCAAGTTGTAATGCCCTAAAATTTTGTTTTGAAAATGTTAAACATAGAAAAATCAATGCATTATCATATGATACCACTTTTGTATAGAATCTTAAAAAAAAAATGATACAGATGAAATTGTATACAGAACAGAGAAATAGCCACACAGACACAAGGACCTGTTTACTGTATAGTACAGAGAACTATACTCAATATTTTATAATAACATATAAGGAAAAAGAATCTGAAATATATACACACACAGACAAACACAGTAAGCCCCCTACGTATGAACAAGTTCTGTTCCAAGAGCAAATTTGTGAGTGCAACAAAGTTAGCGTAGGTATCCTAGTAACACATTTGGCTATACAGTACTGTACGGTTTATAATACTTCTCATACAAATAATACATAAAAAAACATAATAAAACATTTTTAATCTTACAGTACAATACTTTAAAGTGTAGTAGTACAGTGCAACAGATGGCATACAGGGGCTGGCATTGAGTGAACAGGCAAGAAGAATTACTGATTGGAGGAGGTGGGAAATGGTAGAGCTGAAGGATCACTGGCAATAGGAGACAGGGCAAACTATAATTTCACTCACGTTTGACGTTGGTAGCACTGGTTCTGGCTTCTTGCTGGAATCAAATGCACGTTCATATCTTTGAAAGCTTGCAACTTGAAGATTTGTATGTAGGGGCCTTACTGCATGTATATCTTAAACAGTTTGCTGTATACCTGCAACTAACACAACATTATAAATTAACTATTCTTTAATAAAAAATAAATGTACCTGGCACTCAACTTCAGTAATTATCAATACATGAGCAGTCTTGTTTCATCTTTATTACACCTACTTCCCCTACCCTTTTCATAGTTAAGTATGTAATTCTAAATGATAAGGACTCCAAAAAATCCACAGCAACATTATGACCTATAAAAACCTAAAAAGGATTTTAACCTAATATTTAGTCAATAATAGAAAAGAATATGAGAAAGAGTGTGTATATTTATAATTGGATCACTTTGCTGTACAGCAGAAAATAACATTGTAAATCAACTGTACTAAAAGTTTAGTCAATGTCCAGATTATCTGGATTATCTTAAAAATCATTATTCCATAGTTTATTTCACTTGAATGCAAATAAGGGCTATCCATACATTGTGATTGTTGTGTCTCTTTATTATTTTTTTAAAAATCTATACTCTTCCCACTTAACCTACCTCTGTTTTCTTATTTTTAAATGAAAAAAAAACTGGATCAGTTTTAATGTAGTTTGTCAGAGTATTGATTTTGCGTACTACATCTCTTCCATTGTCCCTGGTATTTGCTGTAAATTAGTAGGTTCCATTCAGGTGATTATTTTGTTTTGCTACTTTTGTGCAAGATTACTTCTAGCAAGAGGTGGAATTGTTAATAAACCATTAGTAAAGCACTGTCCTGATGACGTTAATTTTGTCTTTTATCATAGTTGGTGTCAAGTTTTACATAATGTAAACTTAAATGCTTTGAAGTGGATTAATTTGAATTAGTACCATCTTATCTCTATTCTTTAGAATTTCTCTGCCAGTATACCACAGAGAATCATCTTGGAAGAGATAATTTCACATTGTTTTAGTCATGAAGTATTTTTTTGAAAATAACTTATACTTAAAAGCAATACATGTTTACTGTAGAACAAGTAGAAAATATAACCAAAAAGAGTAAAAATGTGAATGTCTCCACAAGTTAAATTCGTTAGAGTATATCTTTCAAATTTTTTTTCCATATTTAAATATATCCCAAGTGTTTTGTAACTGTCTTTTCATTTACTATATTACAAACGTATTGGTAAATATTAGGTTGATACAAATGTAGTTGTGGTTTTGGACCCTGAATTTTAAATCATTATAATTAGACTCCAACACATCTTTTTTAATCAAAGTATGAACCATTAAGAATCAACGCATTTTTTGCCAGTGAGAAATAAGTTTATTTCTGTAGTGTAAAAACCCATGCTTCGGGATTTGGTGAATGTTAGGAGAGCATTTTCTGCTTCCTACTGGTTATGTAAGTGTTTTCCCTGCAAAACATTAATGAGATGCTTGAAGAAGTGGTAGTCTATTGGCGAGGGTCAGGTGAATATGGCGGATGAGGCAAGATGAACCCATTTCGTTCAAATTTGAAGCCTAGGTTGTACAGCATACAGTCAGGCGTTGTCATGGAGGAGAATTGGGCCCTTCCTGTTGACCAATGCCGGCTGCAGGAATTGCAGTTTTCAGTGCTTCTCATCAATTTACTGAGCATACTTCTCAGTTGTATGGATTTCACCAGGGTTCAGAAAGTTATACTGGATGAAACCGGCACGAGACCACCAAACAGTGACCATGACCTTTTTGTGGTGCAAGGTTGGCTTTGGGAAGTGTTTTGGAGCTCCTTCTCAGTCAGGCCACTGAGCTTGTTGTCACAGGTTGTTACATACAATCTACTTTTTGTTTCAAGTCAAAATCCGATCAAGAAATGATTCACTGGTGACACTTCAAAACAATGATTTTTTTGATTTTCGGTCAGTTCATGAGGCATCCACTTAAGAAGCTTTTTTCACCTTTCCAAATTGCTTCAAATGCCGGATTCCGTAGAATGGTCAACGTTGAGTTCTTGGGCAACTTCTCATGTAGCTATGAGGATCACCTTTGATGATTGATCTCAGTTCAGTTCAGTCACTCTGTCGTGTCTGACTCTTTGTGACACCATGGACTGCAGCCTGCCATGCCTTCCTGTTCATTATGAATTCCTGGAGTTTACCCAAACTCATGTCCATGGAGTCAGTGATGCCATCCAACCATCTCATCCTCTGTCGTCGCCTTCTGTTTCCGCCTTTAATCTTTCCCAGCATCAGGGTATTTTCAAATGAGTCAGCTCTTTCCATCAGGTGGCCAAAGTATTAGAGTTTCAGCTTCAACATCAGTCCTTCCAGTGAACACTCAGGACTGATTTCCTTTAGGATGGACTGGTTGGATCTCCTTGCAGTCCCAGGGACTCTCAAGAGTCTTCTCCAAAACACAGTGCAAAAGCATCAATTCTTCGGTGCTCAGCTTTCTTTATAGTCCAACTCTCAAGTCCATACATGACTACTGGAAAAACCATAGCCTTGGCCGACAGACCTTTGTTGGCAAAGTAAGGTCTCTGCTTTTTAATATGTTGTCTAGGTTGGTCATAACTTTTCTTCTAAGGTGTAAGTGTCTTTTAATTTCATGGCTGAAATCACCATCTGCAGTGAGTTTGGAGCCCAAGAAAATAAAGTCAGCCACTGTTTCCACTGTTTCCCCATCTGTTTGCCATGAAGTGATGGGACCAGATGTCATGAACTTAGTTTTCTGAATGTTGAGCTTTAAGCCAACTTTTTCACTGTCCTCTTTCACTTTCATCAAGAGGCTGTTTAGTTCTTCACTTTCTGCCATAAGGGTGGTGTCATCTGTATATCTGAGGTTATTGATATTTCTCCCGGCAGTCTTGATTCCAGCTTGTGCTTCATCCAGCCCGGCGTTTCTCATGATGCACTCTACATATAAGTTAAATAAGCAGGGTGACAATATACAGCCTTGACGTACTCCTTTTCCTTTTTGGAAGTGAGAAATAGATTTAAGTGGCTAGATGATAGAGTGCCTGATGAGCTACGGACAGAGGTTCTTGACATTGTACTGGATACAGGGATCAAGACCATCCCCAAGAAAAAGAAATGCAAAAAAGCAAAATGGCTGTCTGAGGAGGCCTTACAAATAGCTGTGAAAAGAAAAGAAGCGAAAAGCAAAGGAGAAAAGGAAAGATATACCCATTTGAATGCAGAGTTCCAAAGAATAGCCAGGAGAGAGAGGTAAGAAAGACATCCTCAATGATCAGTGCAAAGAAGTAGAGAAAAACAATAGAATGGGAAAGACTAGAGATTTCTTCAAGAAAATTAGATATACCAAAGGAACATTTCATGCAAAGATGGGCTCAATAAAAGGCAGAAATGGTAGGGACCTAACAGAAACAGAAGATATTAAGAAGAGGTGGGGAGAATACACAGAAGAACTGTACAAAAAAGATCTTCACGACCCAGATAGTCACGACGGTGTGATCCCTCACCTAGAGACAGACATCCTGGAATGCAAAGTCAAATGGGCCTTAGGAAGCATCACTACCAACAAAACTAATGGAGGTGATGAAATGCTAGTCAAGCTATTTCAAATCCTAAAAGATGATGCTATGAAAGTGCTGCACTCAATATGCCAGCAAATCTGGACAACTCAGCAGTGGCCACAGGACTGGAAAAGGTGTTTTCATTCCAATCCCAAAGAAAGGCAATGCCAAAGAATGCGCAAACTACCACACAGTTGCACTCATCTCACGCTAGTAAAGTAATGCTCAAAATTCTCCAAGCCTAAAAAAAAAAAATTCTTCAAGCCAGGCTTCAACAGTACATGAACTGTGTACTTCCAGATGTTCAAACTGGATTTAGAAAAGGCAGAAGAACCAGAGATCAAATTGCCAACATCGGCTGGATCATCAAAAAAGCAAGAGAGTTCCAGAGAAACATCTATCTCTGCTTTATTGACTATGCCAAAGCCTTTGACTGTGTGGTTCACAGTAAACTGTGGAAAATTCTGAAAGAGATGTGAATACCAGACCACCTGACCTGCCTCTTGAGAAATCTGTACACAGGTCAGGAAGCACCAGTTAGAAATGGACATGGAACAACAGACTGGTTCCAAATAGGTCAAGGCTGTATATTGTCACCCTGCTTTCAGTTGGTCATTGTGTATTTCTGATGGCCAGCTACTGTGCTCCTCATCCTTAAGGCTCTCATCTCCTTTGCAAGACTGCCTAAATACCACTGCACTATACGTTCGTTAGCAGTTCCTGGGCCAAATGTATTGTTAGTGTTGTGCATTGTCTCTGCTGATTTACAACACATTTTGAACTCTATTAAGAAAATCACTGAAATTTGCTTTTTGTCTAACATGATTTCCCTAGTCTAAAATAAGCATAAGCAGCAAGTAATAAGTCATTGGGGCTTCCCCGGTGACTCAGTGGTAAAGAGTTCGCCTGTGAAGGAGCTGCAAGAAATGTATGTTCGATCCCTGGGTTGGGAAGATCCCCTGGAAAAGTGTATGGCAATCCACTCCAGTATTCCTGCCTAGAGAATTCCATAGACAGAGGAGCCTGGTGGTTCCTGCAGTCCCTGGGGTTGCAGTGATTGAAGCGACTTGGCACACATGCACACTGTAAGTCATTAAACAAAAAAAAAAAAACCATAAAGCAAGAAATGTGCATTAAAATGATGTACAGCATTATCACATTTAAGAACATGTTCCAATATCAAATGGCAGAGTTCAACAATGCAAAACCGCAATTACTTTTGTACCAATCTAATACTTATCTACATTTTAATGTTGGAATGCTACTATATGGAAATACACTGTAATATTTTAACCAGTTCCCTTATTGTTGGACATAACTTTTCTTGTTTTAAAATGTTAACATGAGTGTCCATTTTTTCAAACTATTTTCAGGTTGGTCTTCCTGCAAAATCTGGAGTCGCTGGGGGCATTCTTTTAGTTGTCCCCAATGTCATGGGCATGATGTGCTGGTCTCCTCCTCTGGACAAGATGGGCAACAGTGTTAAGGGAATTCACTTCTGTCATGTAAGCATTTTTTTTTTTTTTTATGAAAATGATGATCATATAAGTTGAGCCATCTGATGGTTCTACTGTATTACTCATTTCCATAGTTTGACTGTTTGCATTCTCACTGCCAGTCTGTCAGTAACTCAATAGCCATGTTTGTGTTTGCAAAGGAGCACTTTTAAATTGCCTCTACCAGACAGCTCCTATATAATCATCCTCACAAATTATAAATTTGTTTGATGCTTAAGTTTTAATTTCATGGTTGTAATTAGTTTTCAGTTTCTAAAAGCTCAGCAAAAGACATTAAACTTGGAGAAGTCATTTAGACCTCACCATAAGTGAAAGATTGAGTCTTTTTTTTTTTTTAAGGAAATAAGTATTGGCAATTTAAAATTACTACTACTGTTATCTAGTTCAGTATCTTTTGTTGTTACCCAAGTGTTGCTAGTATTTTATCTTTTGATTTTATTTACATTTACTAATTCCTAGAGTCTGCACTGAGTATCATAATTTTTTCTACACATTTTCCCATTTAAAATACCAGTTTATTTTTCAGTTTTTTTAATATTTTACAAAAACTAGAGAATGACATTGGATTCCTTATAGATTAAAATACATTGTAACCAGAGTATTTATTTATATTTTTGTGGTGCTATAGTTATTTGATAGAATAATTACTTCATGTGGCCTATTATTATAGTGCCCATTTTACAGAAAATGAAAGTTTCATATTTTGAGTGCCTGAGCCCTAAGGTTATGGTAGTAAATTTTCAAATGCCTGTAGTCCATGTCTTGTTGTTTTGACTTCGGTCTTCTTGATGCATCATGCAGCTTTATTAACATGCAGTGGTACTTTCTATGAGATAGTAGTTAAGTTGAACAGTATTAGTGAAATTTGTTAAAATATGGAAAAACAATAGCCATTGACTAAGCCAGTTTCTTATAATACCTGTTTTGTTTAATTATAGGATCTTGTTTCTCTGTGTAATTTCCATAACTATGATAATTTGAGACACTTTGCTAAAAAACTTGATCCACGCAGAGAAGGTGGTGATCAGAGGGTAAGCAAAATTCTTATTTAGATTATTATGTAACTTTTTTTGAGAGAGAAAATGAGGTTCACCAGTTTAAATAAAACTTACTTTAATTGTTAGTGGCCTCATATTTTTACTAATAACAAGTGAGTAATGTTGAATTGTTGACATTATCATCCTGGACATACATACTAAATATTACTGTTTTATTTAAACTGAAACTGGTTAGCCTAGGAGCAGAGGTTCCTCCCTATTTTTCTACTGTTTTAGCAGTATTTTCAAGAATTGACTCTTAAAAGAAAACATATTGGAAACTGCTGCATGCTATAAAGAGAAAACCTATTTCTGCTCTCAATATTTGTCAGTTATAGTCTCAAATTGAGTTTACTTTTATGTGGATGGATATGTAAGTGGAAAGGGATTATAATATTAGTGATAGGCCTTACAGAGCTTCATAGTAAGTTTTATATGTCACTATAGATGAAATATTTTTCTACAGAAAGTGTTTAATGCAGTGTTTCTGACACTGTTAAAGTGATATTTGTTTTTTATCAGTGCATTTGCCTTCATATTTTTGCACATATATACTCCTTTTTAAAGGAGTCAGGACTTAAATTTCAGGAACAAGATTTTCTTTTTGTCTTCGTTGTTGTTTACTGCATTAAGGGACTTGTTTTGAATTTAAATTCCTTTGTATCCCAAGTGGAAATATTTAGAATAAAATTACCTAACTAGACTTGAAGCTAATATGTGCGAAGCACTTATAAGTAGAAAAAAATTTTAACACATACTAAGTAAATTTTCCTATCATTAGTTTTAAAGTAACTTTTAATAATGTATGAGAATTATGCAAAGCTGACAAAAATAGAAACTTCCATGGGCGTCAACATGAGTAACATGGAGCAAAACATCAGATGGTGGTGGGTGAAAATGCTAACAGATCTTAATAACATTCATCATTGAAAAATACCATTTTATAGCTTGGACCTTTCTTCACTCAAGTGCACTAATAAATTATGTATGTTGCTTGAACAACTAGCATTCCTTTGGACCATTGGACTATGAAAGTCTCCAACAAGAACTTGCTTTAAAAGAGACAGTATGGAAAAAAGTGTCACCTGAGTCAAATGAGGACATCTCTACAACTGTAGTATATAGAATGGAAAGTCTGGGAGAGAAAAGCTAAAGAAATGGGTTCTAGTTTCAGAATGCTCTTCATTTAACCTTTCAAACATCTTTAGTTTTTTTTGCATACTATATTTATTGAGTTTTTTGTGCTTTCAACCTTGGGTGCTGGAGCCATAAGGCTTTTTTTTTTAAATCTTTGTGTAAAGTTAATAGATTAAAAAGTGGATTTGTCAGTCTTTTAAAAAGTATAAATAAAGCAAATTTGCTTTATTTTTTTTTAATGAAAGGAAAAATTTCTTTAAATTTTTTCTTGGTGTAATTAAAATTTTAACTATATGTAGTCAAATAATCCCACTTTAAAATAATAGCAGAAATTGGTAATTTCTTGGTTCTGAAACTCACACACTGAACTCATAAATTTTATCACATTTCTTTATTTTCCAGTTTTAAAATTGATGTAGTGTCTCCAGTAGCAATATAAAGTATTTCTGTGCTAAATACAAAAGTAAAAAGACATAATTATGATTTCCAAATTATTTAATATAGCAGCAGATAGATTTGTTTTACTCTTTTATTTTGGCTTTAGATTTTTAAAAATTTATTTAAAATTTTGTCAAACACTTTAAAATATCTTTGCTTTTTCACTTTGCAACTCCTTTGTTCTGTCAGAATTGTTATGTACAGGAGTGTGTTATGTTACTAAAGCGTTCCAGCCAAAGAATTTCCGATGTAAGATAATGACATGTTTCACTGTTAAAAACCTATAATGATTACTCAGAGGGAGCAGCAGTGAGTGTCTTCAAGTGAAATGTTTACCTGAACAGTTTTATTTTCATATTACCCACGTAACTTTTTCTGTGTTATATTTAAGTGTGAATGGTGAATTTTGGTTTTAAGCTTTTAATAATTATAATAATTTCACAAATGCTAATGAACTTTTGCGATAAATTATAATTACATCTCATAAAGCTTGTTTTATTTGAACTCTTTCAGAGTAGATAGGAAATGAATTCAGTCTGAAGGTAGTAAGTATGCTACTAAAATACCTGTTAGATTTTAATCCTTTTGTTCGGTTATAATAATGCAATATTGAGAATCAAAACTTGTTTTTAAGAGGACTATAGGTTCTACACAGCCTAAATTTGAAGTAATTCACCATGTTTAAAGTCTGTCTTGGCAAAGTAATTGTAAAGGTCTGTAGGATCCTATTCATACTTCTTCCTTCCTCCATATACCTCTCTGTTTCTCCCCACAGTTCCCCAGAGCTTCAAGATTTTGGAGGGACAGGGATGGAGTCAGGAGGATAACTTGATAGTTTCTTAGTATCATGGCATACATGTGGTGTAGGGTAAAGTCTAAAATAGTAATTACAGTGTAGCAAAAAATATTTTCCTGGATGGTTTAGATGCAAGTGAAAACACAGATGTAGAAAGTCTTGATTATATGAGTTTGGGAACTATGATATTAGGAAAAGAAGTTCTCTTCCAAACTTGTTTAAAAGCCTTTTGGCCCAACTGAAGTATTAAACATATTTAAAAAGTAATTATGCAGTAAGTTTTAGAGAATATTAGCCAAGGATTTTATGGCTAATTATTCCTCTGATGTACAGATGCATATCCTAACTGGATGTTTCTGGTTTGGCCGTTTACATGAGAGTGGTGTGTCTGCACTCTCCATACCTTTATACCTTAACTCTGCTATACCTTTGAACAGTGTCATTCATATTAATTCACAGAGCTATTTGTGGTTTGGGGACTGAATGTCTTTAATTGGTAGTTTGCAAATAAAAGGCTGCCCTCTCCCACGCTCTAATTGTTACGTTTTACTGTTTCAATGGAGGTGGGTTTTACTTGATAAAATGAAATTTTCATGTTTCATTTTGTATCCACATTTGTACAGATTTCAGAATGATGTTAATTTGTGCCACTTACTATGTTGATGAGGCTTAAATACACATCAGTGGAGAAGGGTTATCTAAGCTATTCTGTTTATAGAATCGTGTTAAAGATGAGCATCCAGAAATTTTTGTTGGAAGGTATAAATGGAAGAAGAGAGAAGATATTGTGAATAGGTCCTCAAACTTTACTTTAAAAAAAAAAAGAGGAAAATCTTTGCCAGGTTTAAAAACATTATTTTGATTCTTTCAGTATTTTAAATACCTTTTCAAATAAAGTTATTGAAAAGTACCCAATATTGTTGAATTTAATGTCTTATGCCATTACTGATTCTTGATATTCAAGCATTTTGAAGTTAGCATATTTGTTTTTCTTTTTTTTCCACCATTAACATTTCATTTGAAATGCATATCCTTTCTGAAATACTTTATTTTTAGCATAAATGTTGTGCATTTTATCTTAGTGTTTGGATTAATCCATTTGTGTTATTTAGCTTTCTTTTATTTGCTTTGTATATTAATGTACCTTTTATTTTCCAGTATGCCTACTTTTTGTATTGTATAATAAATTTATTTTAAGCTGATTTTATTGGTTTTTTTTTTTTATAAAAGCAACTCCAGCATTTTAAGTATAACAAATGGAATTTTAACTTTAAAAGTCATGCTTTATGAAGATATAATAAAAATGCTTTATAATTTTAGTTAATTCTGAGACTAATGTGAAGAGCAACTATAGAAATACTCAAAGACTTCATCTGATTCTCTTTTTTTAATGTAGTATAGTGTTGGTGGTTTTTTTTTTACTTTCGGGGAGGATGTTTTTCAATTGGTTGTATTAGAAGTATTTGAATAAAGATTTTTTTCCTAATTTTTTTTTTGTTGTTTTTCCACTTAACAACTTAGGGAAAAAAGCTCTTCTCCATTTACAGAATCTTTCTGCTTTCTGAGCAAGAACATCACTGATTCACTATGTAATTGTTGCTTTATCAGTTGTCCAGAATAAGAGAAATGTTGCTAAAATCAAACAGTATTATTGTGTTAGAATAGAATTGTAAACCTCAATAGAATTTATATTGAGTAGAAAAACTATAAAATTGAAATTCACCTTAACTACTTTTTAAGAAATTTAATTTTCAGAAGGAACTTAGTATAGTTCTACAGCATGGTCCAAATTATAAAGTATGTGCATTGTAGGTCAGATACAATACTTTTAAGTTATTGTTTGATGAAATTTTCCATTCATATCCAGAGAAACATCCCATTGGTGGAGTTTTTAAAACTGTTTGAAGGGGAAATACTGTTTTTTATAGGAATTTCTATTTGTGGGATTTTTTCCATAGTGTTCTTTTGGGACTAGTAAATAGGGAGTTCCATTGTCATGTTATATTCAGTCTGTAAGTTTGTGATCACTAGCTTTTAAAGATACATTTGGGGTTGTTTGTTGGTGTTTTTAGTCCCTTTGAAACAGGTACCTCAGCTTGGTCTGAAAGTATAGTTTTATAGGCATGTATTTGTGGAAAGAACCACTGAATATATACTGATATTGTCAGTCTGTATCATGATAATTTATATAAATGTATGTGAACGTGTATCTATATATTTATCTGTCTTTATCCATCCATTCATATTCTGAAAATCAGTAGCAGTTACTTCTACATAGTATGTCCTGTATAAATGGTTCATTGATCTATTCTAGGTTTTGTTGTAGGAGAACTTTTAATTTTTGCTGACCCAGAACTTATAAAATATAGCATCTTTTACTTGTTTCAGTTTACCTTTAAAGATATGTGGTTTCTGTTTTGCTCCCATTCACTACTAGCACTATCAGAGAGGAGAATGATGATATTGGAGAACTCCACAAAAAGGAAAGCAAGAACATCAGATTTCATGTGGAAGCTGAGTTTAGTTTCCAAAATTATTATATGGAAGGATTGTATACAACTTAAATAATGGACTTCTTAGTTACAACAGTTTACTCTATGGAATAATTTTATTCCAAATCTTGTGCACAATTTTTAGTTTTTTAGCGAGTAACATGCTTTCTGTTCAGTTCCTCCTTTACCATAAATGTAATATTTAATTAAAGCCAGATGAATTGGAGGTGGGGCTTGTTAATGATTCATCATGACCCATCCCTCAGATTTTTACTCAGATTTTTTCAGAGTAGACTTTTGTCCATTCACTGTCATGTAGTTCAAAGCCAAAATTATGCATGAATGTAGATTCAAGTATATCAAGTTCAACCACTTTTATTTTAAATTGTCACACAGTTAACATTTGTTTTCTACACTGTTTAGAAATGGAAGGAACTTAACTGGACTAAGATTCTTTTATTCCTTTTCTCCCTTTCTCTGCCCCAGTTGTAGTTTATTAATGTGAATAGCACACAGTGCACATTGAAGAAGTTCAGGAACATATTGAACTTCCCTGGTGGCTCAGATGGTAAAGAATCCACCTGCAATGCGGGAAGGCTGGGTTTGATCGCTGGGTTGGGAAGATTCCCTGGAGAAGAGAAGGGCAGGAATTAAACTGTCTTAGTCTGGAATTCTACTTTTAAAAATACTGTAAATCTAGGACAAAATCTGTCCAGTATAAAACAGAGCTCGCAAAACTTGATTATTTTTTGGAGTCCTTAAATAGTAATGGAAAAGGTACTTACTTAAAAAAAATATTAAATAGACTGATGTAAGTCTTTATTTAATGAATTGATTCTCCTCCTGTAGTTTTAAAATGTTCCTTTCTAAATTTATGTTTTGTGAGCATATGAAAGGAAGTTTGTTTGATTTCGTTTACCTTAAGTGTTTTGTAGATTGTTTATCCTAGTAATTTTAATAAGTTGTAGCTATAGAGATTTTTAATATATGTAAAGTATGTAAAACCAGTGTTGATCAAACTTTTGTAATGGTTTCCTAATCCATTTATCTTTAATTAAAATGAATAGACTACTAATTAGCACTCGGCACATTACATTTTTGTTATTTTGGGCGTAATATACAAAACACTTCTTGTTGGGAACTGTTATGTTTGGTTACATTAAAAAAAAAATGAACAGGTAATGATCCTTGATTCCAAGTACTTTAATGAACTTGTAAGCAGTCCAGTATGGCGGTTCAAAGGAAAGAATAATGAAATGACAAATTCTGGCAATTGACCTCATAATGTTGGTGTTATTGTTAGACTTTTAACTCTAAATTTCATTTAGTAATTTGGAAGTATTTTAGTTACAATCTCAGTGGTAAAGAACAATTTTGGTATACTTAAGTCAAATTTTAATGTCTGAGGATCTTATTTTTCTGGACATAGTATCAAAAAATAATGATTTTTATTTCATCAAGTATTTACCTTGCTAAAATATTTTCAATCCTAATGTCTCAGCTGGTTGAAATTACCTATTTGGAAGGCTTAGCTTTTAAAAGGAAAAATTCTTACCTGAAACAGTTTTAAATTTCTATTTATTATATTTCTGGAGTTTTTTATATAGTGAAATTCTCTCCTGCCTAACAATTCTACTTGAAACTCTTAGTTATAATTTTAATTCATATCCTATAAACAAGTGAAGAATTTCTTTTATTTTTAAAATACAATTCAGCTGTTCTAGGTCTTTGTTCTTTCATTTACTGTAGTCTAGTAATTTATTAGAATCACATGGTTGAGCTGGAAAGGAATCTTGAAGGTTATCTACCTCAAACTCCCATTCCTCCCAGCCCTCTTTTCCAGGTAGCACCTTGCTTTCTCAATTAGCACATTTACTCCCCCCACCTTCTTTGATAGGGTTGGTTTATTTTATGTATTTTGGGACAGCCTTTTATTTGTTGGGTATTTTTATCCTATGTGTATGTGCACGCACATGCACGCTAAATCGCTTCAGTTGTGTCTGACTCTTTGTGACCCTATGGACTGTAGCCCACCAGACTTCTCTGTTCATGGAATTCTCCAGGTATAATTGGCAGTACTGGTTAATATGATTGTAAGTTATTTGGCAAACTAATCATCCCATCAGTGTTTATTAAAATGAATTGTATTTTTCTAGTATATAGTTATATGATGCATTTATAAAGACTAATAAAGCTAGAAATGTATGTCACAATTATACAGTAGTTCTAAAAATAAATCATGACCCCAGAATCTTTGAAAGAAACTAAAGGATAACAGAAATGTTACTCTAAAAATAAATGTTGCACCCTTGGCTTTTTAAAATAAATTCCTTTGAGATTAGGCTAAATATATAAGTTAAAAAAGGTTTTTCAAGTAGTGAAAAGGTTATTGGAGTTCCAAAAATATGTTTTCTGGAAATTTTTTTTTTCCAGTTAGCTTTTCCCAGCACATACTGTACAAAATACCTAGCTAGTTCCATTGTTTCTGCTTTAGATATTTGGTTCTTTGAATGGCTTCAGAAAAAGGCTCCCTGTTTGCCTATTACTTTATTATGTGTATTATCCTCAGTATCAATATATTTCATAGTTCTGGGATTTTTTTTTTTATGAAGGAGATATATATTGCTGTTCTTGAAGTGCATTAATTTTTTTAAAGAGTTGATTTAAATGTTAAAACTTTATTACTATTCTTTAAAAAAAAACTACTGTTTCTTCTCAAAATTTAAACTTGCCTAGGAAACTCTTCTCCCCCCAAGTTTG
Source organism: Muntiacus reevesi (assembly GCF_963930625.1). Classification (NCBI taxonomy): domain Eukaryota; kingdom Metazoa; phylum Chordata; class Mammalia; order Artiodactyla; family Cervidae; genus Muntiacus; species Muntiacus reevesi. Next base: position 155,686,995 of record NC_089251.1, on the reverse strand, counting down.
TATAAGTGAGAACCTGATCTTTTAAGAGACTGACCCATTCAGTATAAGCTTGCTTGTATTGAATGCTTGCTTTCACCTTGTATCTATTAAATTAGAATGATGCTGAAATACTAGCATAACTTTTGCAAATATAACTATTCATGTTTGGGTATTCCATTGTAAGATCCGAATTAAAATCATGATCTTCGGTCTCTCGTTAAACTTTTCCTTAGCTTCAAATGACTAGTTTTCATTATTTTGTGTGTGCCTTTCATAAATCATCACTAAGGATCACTACAATTCATCCTTTAAGGGGATAACATAAAACTTAAGTCTTTTATCCATTAAGGGAGATTAATGGTGTATAGAATTATATCAGTTATTAATTGAATTACATCCAAGGTCTGTTTTGTTTTTTCTTGTAGTCTCTCAAAATTAAAGAATCCTAATTGAAAACCTCAAAATCTGTTAATCTTGAGTATTGTTTCTTTTTCATCCTTTCCTAACATAACTCATTTTGGTCTTAAAATGAGATAACTGTAAAAACTATACCAGAGTTGCTCATAAAATGGGCTTTCATTTTCAAACCTTCTTATTGCTGGTAGGTTAATTTCCAAATCTTTTCATGTTGTTAGCATTTCTCACTCTACTTTTATTTTCTTTTAAAATGTTATTTTTAAAAATTCACAATTGGTAAAGTATAAACTTACCAATATGATATAACTTGTTGGTAATTTATTTTACAATTGACTTTGAATACATGCATCTGTGGGTCCAGGTCTGTGTAGAAGATTTATAATTTAAATACAGAAATGAACTAAATATTTTCTGCTTTGAGTTGAAATGAATACATGTTACAGTTTCTGCAGAATGGAACTTTATTGACATCCTTTGAAGTTGTAGGACAAATGATTTTGTTAAAATTCTTTTGACTAATACCATTAACCCACTTTAATCATACCAATAAAATGTTTCTGCCTAATGTTTCCTCTTTTTACCTGAAAGAGAAACTTCAGAGAACAGTTTTCATGATGCAGGAAGTAGAGCTTAACTTTCTATTACCTGTTGTTGAAGTGTTTCAACTAAAGCGTGCTGTTACAATAGTCTTTGTATGACATTTTTTCTTTTTCACCTAAAGGAGAAACAAGGGAGAAAAAACTAATTGCAGTGTTTTTAGCCAAGTAATAAAAACTGGAGAAGCTTTCATTTTTGTCTCTGTTGTGCAATTTTATTTTATAGCCAACGTATATATCTGCCACAGAACCATCACTGTTGTTTATTTTGTATCCCTTACATGTTGGACTTTGTCCTGTAATGATCTGCTTCCTTTCATGTTAGTATAGATTTACCATGTGTGTAGGGGCTTTTGGATATAGAGCTGCTATTGTTTGCATACTGTGTTTTGTAGGTTTTGCTATGCAAAAGCTCTCACTGCCATTGTGAGGCTTAGAATTTTGTGTTAGTTAAGAATTTGGGATCTTCTGCAGAAGTTTTTGATAATTGAAACTTTTGGTTTACCTAGCATTTTTTTTACTTAAAAAACATCAGTGAGTGCTGGTCAGTTAGTTGGGCATATGATTCCAGTGGGTAGCCTGATGTGATATTCTGTGGGCATGAATTTTGAGTTTTGATTTGCTTTTTTCATATTTACACACACACTGTTCAGGCAGTATGTTAGGTGTTAGAGATGCTGCTCTAAGAGGCAAGATTATTCTCCCTATGATGACCACAATCTGTAGAAGCAGGGAGGCTGCCTCCATTCTATAACTCTAGGATTGACAGTGCAGAGTTTTCTGTGCTATATATGAGCAAGCACATTAAACATCACTGGCATCTAAACATTCTTGAGCCCCCAAACCAACTTCTAGAACATTTCAGATTTTCAGTTTATCTATTGTATGTTTTGGCTCATGTACAAGGAGAAAAATAAAATAGCCAACGTTTTGATTTCACTATCAGCTTTTTTTCAGTAAGTAAGGCTGAATGGCATCACTGACACGATGGACATGAGTTTGAGTAAACTCCGGGAGTTTGAGATGTACAGGGAGGCCTGGCGTGCTGCGATTCATGGGTTCGCAAAGAATCGGACACAACTGAGCGACTGAACTGAACTGAATGATTATAGATGTTGACTTGTCTATAAATAATGCCAAATGAGTTTGACATACAATTTTAAGGCTCAAGTCTAATATAGGTAAAGGAGATTTTTGTATATTGACTCAGTCTACCACTTATTTTCTAGTATTCTTTAAAAATCTCAAATTATTTTCAATTTGATCAGTTAATAAAATTCACCCTTCAAATCTTGACATCCACTTAAAAGTATGATTATCTGTTAAGCCACTCCTACCAAATAGATGACTAAATGTAAGCATAAAAGTCTAAACACATGAATATTTTTAAAGTTCACTTTAAAACCATCTCATTAAGCTTCTTGTTGACTGTATATGTTCAGCAGAATATGTCACTAGGAGAAAGGACTGGTTTAGACTAGGAAGTAATAACCTGTGTTCCTTCTAATCAGAAAACTCTACAGTAGCTATGTTCCTTAAGTTACCTGCTGGCTACAATGCACAAAAGTGAACAGGTTTTACAGGATTTGGGGCCAAGTCTAGTGACCATGTTGTAATTAATTTCGCCCTAGACAGCTGCTTTTGTAGAGATGCAATGAAAAGGGAGGAAGGCGGGTACTACCAGAGAAGTTTGAAAGTCTTTTACAGATAACATACAAAATAGGTGCAAAAGTTTATTCTTTTGTTCATTTACCTTCATGCAGTAATTATGGAGCAGCCACTACAAGCCAGGAATTGCTTTGTGTTCTGGGAAAGATCATGAGACACAATCTAATAGATCATATATACCAGGAGTTAGTACAGCAAAAAATAGCCTAGATAAGTAATTGCATAAGATAATTTCAAATAGTGTTGTATCTTCAAAAAAGAACGTATGTCACTTCTATCTTAATAATTTGGAAATCTCAAACTTTCTTAAGCAAGCACTCCTCAAAAAAGCTAAATAACTTCAATCTGTTTCATTACATTGTTAATTGTTGAATGAAGTAAAAACCTTACTCAGCTGGATATCTGGGAGTTAATGACCACCTGGACCACTTGACTTATTGACAGACAACTCTTTTATTTTTTTGGAATGTTAAAAACAGAAAGCAATAAAGAACTTCTTTAAGAGGTGATGCTGTGGTAACAGCCCATTTGCAATATTTCTACCTGATTCTGATAGACTCATTTTTTGTTCTAGAAGTTGGTTTGGGGACTCAAGCACAATGTTTTAAAATTTTGTGTCATATTTTTGAAAAAACATAACCAGGTGTATATACAGTTGACCTTTAACAGCACAGGGATGAGGGGCCCTGATGCTGTTGAAAATCCACATACAGCTTTACAGTAGACCTTCTGTGCCCTTGGTTCCCCATCCATGGATTCAACGAATTGGTAGATTCTATAATACTATATGTAGTGTGTATTTATTGGGGGGAAAAAAACATACAGATGTTGACCCAAACAGCTCAAACGTGTGTTGTTCAAGGGTCAACTGTGTTCACCCATTTTCTCCACCCTCCACCCCCACCTCTTGTAACCACTAATCTGTTCTCTGTATCTATGAGCTTGTTTTTAGGTTCCAAATATGAGAAAGATCATAGTATTTGTCTTTCTCTGTGTGCCTTCCTTGATGTAGTATAAAGCCCTTGAAGTCCATCTATGTTGTCTTAAATAGCAGGGTTTTCTTTTTTATGTTTCTGTAATATTCCTGTGTGTCTGCATGTGTGTGTCACAATTTTATATCCACTCATCCATTGACAGACACTGTGTTTCTGTATTGGCTATTGTAAATAATGCTGCAGTGCATGTGGGGGTGCATATATCTTTTCAAGTCAGCACATTTTCTTCAATAAATACCCAGAAATGGAATTGCTGGATCATATGATAGTTCTATTTTTAATTTTTTGAATGATATCCATACTGTTCCATAGCAGCTGTGCCAATTTACGTTACCACCACCAGTGCCCAAGGATTCCTTTTTCTCTGTATCCTCACCTACTTCTGTTGTTTCTAGTTTTTTTGATAATACACTCTCTATCAGGTTTGATATTTCATTGTGGTTTTGATTTGCATTTCCCTGATGATGATGCAGAACATAGTCTCATGTACCTCTTGGCCATCTGAATGTCTTTGGCAAAATGTCATTTTTAGATCTCATTTTTTTAATTTTTATTTTTTCAGCCATGGATATACATGTGTTCCCCATCCCGATCCCATCCCCCCTCCGGCCTCCCTCTCCATCCCATCCCTCTGGGTCTTCCCAGTGCACCAGCACTTGTCTCATGCATCCAACCTGGGCTGGTGATCTGTTTCACCCTTGATAGTATACTTGCTTCAATGCTGTTCTCTCTGAAAATCCCACCCTTGCCTTCTCCCACAGAGTCTAAAAGTCTGTTCTGTACATCTGTGTCACTTTTTCTGTTTTGCATATAGGGTTATTGTTACATCTTTTTAAATTCCATATATATATATGTTAATATACTGTATTGGTCTTTATCTTTTTGGCTTACTTCACTCTGTATAATGGGCTCCAGTTTCATCCATCTCATTAGAACTGATTCAAATGAATTCTTTTTAATGGCTGAGTAATATCCCATGGTGTATATGTACCACAGCTTCCTTATCCATTCATCTGCTGATGGGCATCTAGGTTGCCCATCTATGGGCATTCTGGCTATTATAAACAGTGCTGCTGTGAACATTGGGGTACACGTGTATCTTTCAGATCTGGTTTCCTCAGTGTGTATGCCCAGGAGTGGGACTGCTGGGTCATATGGCAGTTCTATTTCCAGTTTTTTAAGGAATCTCCACACTGTTCTCCATAGTGGCTATACTAGTTTGCATTCCCACCAACAGTCTAAGAGGGTTCGCTTTTCTCCACACTCTCTCCAGCATTTATTGCTTGTAGACTTTTGGATAGCAGCCATCCTGATTGGTGTGTAATGGTACCTCATTGAGGTTTTGATATGCATTTCTCTGATAATGAGTGATGTTGAGCATCTTTTCATGTGTTTGTTAGTCATCTGTATGTCTTTGGAGAAATGTCTGTTTAGATCTTTGGCCCATTTTTTGATTGGGTCATTTATTTTTCTGGAATTGAGCTGCACGAGTTGCTTGTATATTTTTGAGATTAATCCTTTGTCTGTTGCTTCATTTGCTATTATTTTCTCCCAATCTGAGGGCTGTCTTTTCACCTTGCTTGTAGTTTCCTTTGTTGTGCAAAAGCTTTTATGTTTCATTAGGTGCCATTTGTTTATTTTTGCTTTTGTTTCCAGTATTCTGGGAGGTGGGTCATAGAGGATCTTGCTGTAATTTATGCCAGAGAGTGTTTTACCATTGTTCTCTAGGAGTTTTATAGTTTCTAGTCTTACATTTAGATCTTTAATCCATTTTGAGTTTATTTTTGTGTATGGTGTTAGAAAGTGTTCTAGTTTCATTCTTTTACAAGTGGTTGACCAGTTTTCCCAGCACCACTTGTTAAAAGAGGTTGTCTTTTTTCCATTGTATATCCTTGTCTCCTTTGTCGAAGATAAGGTGTCTGTAGGTACGTGGATTTATCTCTGGACTTTCTATTTTGTTCCGCTGATCTATATTTCTGTCTTTGTGTCAGTATCATACTGTCTTGATGGCTGTGACTTTGTAGTAGAGCCTGAGTCAGGCAGGTTGATTCCTCCAGTTCCATTCTTCTTTCTCAAGATTGCTTTGGCAATTCGAGGTTTTTTGTATTTCCATACATATTATGAAATTATTTGTTCTAGTTCTGTGAAAAATACCGTTAGTAGCTTGATAGGGATTGCATTGAATCTATGGATTGCTTTGGGTAGTATACTCATTTTCACAATATTGATTCTTCCAATCCATGAACACAGTATATTTCTCCATCTATTTGTGTCCTCTTTGATTTCTTTCATCAGTGTTGTATAGTTTTCTATATATAGGTCTTCTGTTTCTTTAGGTAGATACACTCCTAAGTATTTTATTCTTTTTGTTGTAATGGTGAACGGTATTGTTTCCTTAATTTCTCTTTCTGTTTTCTCATTGTTAGCATATAGGAATGCAAGGGATTTCTGTGTGTTAATTTTATATCCTGCAACTTTACTATATTCATTGATTAGTTCTAGTAATTTTCTGGTAGAGTCTTTAGGGTTTTCTATGTAGATGATCATGTCATCTGCAAACAGTGAGAGTTTTATTTCTTCTTTTCCTATCTGGATTCCTTTTATTTCTTTTTCTGCTCTGATTGCTGTGGCCAACACTTCCAAAACTATGTTGAAGAGTAGTGGTGAGAGTGGACACCCTTGTCTTGTTCCTGACTTTAAGGGAAATGCTTTCAATTTTTCACCATTGAGGATAATGTTTGCTGTGGGTTTGTCATATATAGCTTTCATTATGTTGAGGTATGTTCCTTCTATGCCTGCTTTCTAGAGAGTTTTTATCATAAATGGATGTTGAATTTGTCAAAGGCTTTTTCTTGCATCTATTGAGAAAATCATATGGTTTTTATCTTTCAATTTGTTAATGTGGTGTATTACATTGATTGATTTGCAGATATTAAAGAATCCTTGCATTCCTGGGATAAAGCCCACTTGGTCATGATGTATGATCTTTTTAATATGTTCTTGGATTCTGTTTGCTAGAATTTTGTTAAGGATTTTTGCATCTATGTTCATCAGTGATATTGGCCTGTAGTTTTCTTTTTTTGTGGCATCTTTGTCTGGTTTTGGAATTAGGGTGATGGTGGCCTCATAGAATGAGTTTGGAAGTTTACCTTCTTCTGCAATTTTCTGGAAAAGTTTGAGTGAGATAGGTGTTAGCTCTTCTCTAAATTTTTGGTAGAATTCAGCTGTGAAGCCATCTGGTCCTGGGCCTTTGTTTGCTGGAAGATTTCTGATTACTGTTTCAATTTCTGTGCTTGTGATCAGTCTGTTAAGATCTTCTATTTCTTCCTGGTTCAGTTTTGGAAAGTTATACTTTTCTAGGAATTTGTCCATTTCTTCCAAGTTGTCCATTTTATCGGCATAGAGCTGCTGGTAGTAATCTCTTATGATCCTTTGTATTTCAGTGTTGTCTGTTGTGATCTCTCCATTTTCATTTCTAATTTTGTTGATTTGGTTCTTCTCCCTTTGTTTCTTAATGAGTCTGGCTAACGGTTTGTCAATTTTGTTTATCTTTTCAAAAAACCAGCTTTTAGCTTTGTTCATTTTTGCTATGGTCTCTTTTGTTTCTTTTGCATTTATTTCTGCCCTAATTTTTAAGATTTCTTCCCTTCTACTAACCCTGGGGTTCTTCATTTCTTCCTTCTCTAGTTGCTTTAGGTGTTAAGCTAGGTTATTTATTTGACTTTTTTCTTGCTTCTTGAGGTAAGCCTGTAATGCTATGAATCTGCCCCTTAGCACTGCTTTTACAGTGTCCCATAGGTTTTGGGTTGTTGTTTTTCATTTTCATTCGTTTCTATGCATATTTTGATTTCTTTTTAGATTTCTTCTCTGATGTGTTGGTTATTCAGAAGCGTGTTATTTAGCCTCCATATGTTTGAATTTTTAATAGTTCTTTTCCTGCAAGTGAGATCTAGTCTTACTGCATTGTGGTCAGAAAAGATGACTGGAATGATTTCAATTTTTTTGAATTTACCAAGGTTACATTTATGGCCCAGGATGTGATCTATTCTGGAGAAGGTTCCATGTGCACTTGAGAAAAAGGTGAAGTTGATTGTTTTGGTGTGAAATGTCCTATAGATATCAATTAGGTCTAGCTGGTCCATTGTGTCATTTAAAGTTTGTGTTTCCTTGTTAATTTTCTGTTTAGTTTAGATCTCATTTTTTAGTTGGTTTTTTAATGTACTGTTGAGTTGTATGAATTCTTTACATAATTTGGATATTATCACACATGGTTTACAAATATTTTTTGCTATTAAGTAGTTTGTTTTTCATTTTGTTGATGGTCTCCTTTGCTCTGCAGAAGGTTTTTACTTTGAGGCAATCTGGCTTGTTTATTTTTGCTTTTGGTGTCGGATTCAAAAAGATCACTGCCAAGACTCATGTCCAGAAGCTTACTGCTTGTTTTATTCTGGTAGTTTTATGATTTGGGGTTTTAGTTTCAAGTTTTTAATCCATGTTGAGTTCACTTTTGGGTATGGTATGTGATAATGGTCTTCTTTTATTCCTTTGCATGTAGCTGTCCATTTTCCCTAACAGCATTTATTGAAGAGACTATCCTTTCTCTATTGTGTATTTTTTTGCTCCATTGTTGTAAATTAATTGACCATATCTGTGTGGGTTTATATCTGGGTTCTGTTCTAGTCCATTGATCTCTGTATACGTTTTTATGCCAATACCACCTGTCTTAATTAATATAGTTTTTAATATGGTTTGACATCATGGAGTGTGATGCCTCCAGCTTTGTTTTTCTTTCTCAAGACTGCTCTGATTTTTGGGATCTTTGTGGTTCTGTGCAAATTTTAGAGGGTTTTTTTTTTTTTTCTGTGAAAAATACCATTGGAATTTTGATAGGGATGGCATTAAATCTGTATATTGCTTTGAGAAGTGTGGACAGTTTAACAGTATTTTAGTCCTTGAGCATGAAATATTTTTCTGTTTATTTTTTTTTTTTTGTCTTCAGTTTCTTTCATTAATCTTGTAGTTTTCAACGTATAGGTCTTTCATCTCCTTGGTTAAATTTATTCTTAGGTGTTTTATTCCTTTCGATGTAATTGCAAATGAGATTGTTTTCTTAATTTCTTTCTTTTGATAGTTTGTTACTAGTGTATAGAAATGCAACAGACTTTTCTGTATTGATTTTGTATCCTACACCTTCACTGAATTTATTAGTTCTAGCAGTTTTCTGATGGAGCTTTTTAGGGTTTTCTATGTATGTCTTCTGGAGATAGTAACAGTTTTACTCTTTTCTTTCCAGTTTGAATTTCTTGTCTTTTTCTTGTCTGTTTGCTTTGTCTAGAACTTCCAGTATGATGTTGAATAAAAATAGTGAAAGTGCACATCTTTATTTTCTTTATGATCTTAGAAGAAAAGCTTCCAACTTTTCACTATTAAGTATGGTACTAACTGTGGACTTGTCATATATGCCCTTTATTATGTTGAGGTACATTCCCCACTTTGTTGAGTTTTTTTAAAATCATAAATGGATGTTGAATTTTGTCAAATGCTTTTTCTGCATCTATTGAGATGACCATATGATTTTTATCCTTCATTTTGTTAATCTGGTGTAGCACATTGACTGATTTGTGCATGTGGACCCATCCTTGCACCCCTGCAGTAAATCCCACGTGATCACAGTATATGACCCTTTTAGTGAATTGCTAAATTTGCTTTGCTAATATTTTGTTGAGGATTTTTGCATCTGTAATCATCAAAGATACTGTTGTGTCATTTTCTTTTTTGTGATGTCTTTTGTCTGGTTTTGGTATTGTGGTGATGATGGCCTTGTAAAATGAGTTTGGAGTTCCCTCCTCTTCCAGATGGAAAAGATGCATTTTCAGTCCTTTTGTTTGCCTCATCTAAATGTCTGTTAGCTAAACTCAGTTTATTAAAACCTTTATAAATCCTGACTTTTCACAGAGATCAAAGTTCAGGGCTTTCATTAATCCTATTTATGTGTAATTCTTCAATGATCTGGAACTTCATTATGCAAAATTGAATGTATCTTTGTTCACATCTGCACTTGTTTTTAGTATAAAGATTTTTTTTTGGAAACCAATAGAATGAGAGTGATTCAGTGTTGGAAAAAATGAAATATTCTATCATAATCTAGAGCCATTTATAGTTGTCCTTCTATATGTTTGATTTTTAGTTTAATGACAATGTTAAATGTAAGCAAAAAATCGCAAAAACATGACATGTATACTAGATCATAAAGAAACAATTTTGTTATTAAAGTGTATTTGAAAAAAATAGCATCTGCCATTCCCAGTGCACTTATTCTGGCAGGTGAGTGGTAAATGAATGCATTTTCCACCTGTTTTCTCCCAGAATTGCTTTTATAATAATGTATTATGTATAATGTATTTGTACCAATAGTGTGGTACAAAAGTGGTCAGACAGTCCATTTTTTCTGTGAAGTTACTTTCCCATTTATGTAGCTATAAGAAAGTGGCTAAGACTCTTCTGGTCTCTAGGTTTCCTCTTCAATATTGTTAGTCCCTGTTTTACTTAGTTACCAAATAGTTTTTCATCTCTTCTCCACCAAGAATTTTGTTTTCCTCTTATGTGTGTTTTCTCCTCTTTCCTGCTGCTGTATGTAGGTCCCCCACCAATGCCCAATATTAGATCCCTTTATATAAATTAATGCATAACCTTTAAAATTATTTTTTTGTTCTTCCTATTAAGAACTGATTATCTCAGTATTTATTAACTTTTGTTTAAATCATGTAACAGAATTAGTTCAAGGTATTTAGCCAACTTAACTTGGCGGAGTAGCTCAGATTTTATATAAACCAACTTTAGCGTTATCTTATTCACTCATGAATTAGTTCTTCATTCAACCAATGTTTGTTTATTGCTTATTATGTCCCAGAAACTGCAAAGTGCTTAAGATAGCCAGCAGTTAATGAAACAAGTATGATCCAGCTCTTGGTGTTCACAATCTAGAAGGGGATGCAGATATTGAATAAATAATTACTAAAATAATTTAATGTAAGTAATTTCTTCATACTGATGCATATAATTCTAGTTTATTTTAACTGCTATAAAGAAGGTGAAATGGTATATTCTGTGACACTGTTTTTATATACCCATAACAGACTTTATGAGACAAATACACAATGTAGTTAAAGTATAAGAACATGCACTCCAGTCTTCAATGAAGCTCACCTCTGGGCGGAAAGGAAGTGGATGCAGGAGAAATATCAATAGTTAGCTGTATCTTTAATTTATTTTTTAAAAATACTAATCAAATATGATAGAATAAATGAAAGAAAAGTACAGAGTAGAGTGCTAAGAAAGGGTATAACATGAAAACCTCATTTTACCTGGATGATTCAGTATGGTTGTTTTCCATGAAAGGTGATAGTTAAATTTAGAATGAGTTAGAGGAAGGGTTGTTGTTTAGTCGCTAAGTCAAGTCTGACTCTTCTGCCACCCCATGGACTGTATCCTGTCAGACTCCTCAGTCCATGGGATTTCCCAGGCAAGAATCCTGGAGTGCGTTGTCATTTCTTTCTTCAGGGGATCTTCCTGACTCAGGGACCAAACCCGCATCTCCTGCATCGGCAAGTAGATTCTTTACTGCTGAGCTACCAGGGAAACCCAAGAGAAAGGGTAGAGTAGGATTAATAGGATAGTCTGGTTTTAGAAGGGCCTCAGGACAGAAAGGAGTTTAGCACATTTCAGAAAGTGAAAGTAAGCAAATGTGGTGAGGCGAGATGAGTGGAGATAGGCCCTAGATGTGTCTTAGAAGATCACATTATGTAGGGTCACCCTTCTCATATTTTAATATGCATCTGAATTGTTAAGTATCCTAATTATAAAGTGGAGATTCCTAAAGTCCAACACCAAAGATTGCTTTTAAAATCTGCATTTAAAAAAAAAGTCTGCATTTTTATTAAGCACCCCAGGTGTTTCTGCTGCAGTTAGTCCTCTGAACACAGTTGGGCAAAAACCTATGTAGGGTTTTATATGCCATTTATATATAGGGTTTTACATGCCATTTATATGTAGGGGTTTTTTTTGTTTGTTTGTTTTTATTTTTGATTGGGTCTCAGGTTCATCTTTTTTTTTTTTTTCATTTATTTTTATTAGTTGGAGGCTAATTACTTTACAATATTGTAATGGTTTTTGCCTACATTGACATGAATCAGTCATGGATTTACATGTGTTCACCATCCTGATCCCCCCCTCCCACCTCCCTCCTCATCACATCCCTCTGGATCTTCCCAGTGCACCAGCCCTGAGCACTTATCTCATGCATCCAACCTGGGCTGGCTATCTGTTTCACACTTGATAATATACATGTTTCAATGCTATTCTCTCAGATCATCCCACCCTCACCTTCTCCCACAGAGTCCAAAAGTCTGTTCTATACATCCGTGTCTCCTTTTCTGTCCTGCATATAGGGTTGTCGTTACCATCTTTTTAAATTCCATATATATGTATATATAGGGTTTTATATCCATATGGGACTATTCTTAGTGCAGTTGGAAACTTGAAGACTTTTTAAAAGAGATGTGACATGACACTGCTCTACGGAGAATAAATTAGAGGAAGGCAAGAGGTGAAGTTCTGAGCCCAAAATGAGATGTGGTAGTCGTTTAGAATAGGGCATTAGAAGTGAAAAAGGTGGATAACAGGTTTTAGAGGTGAAATTGGCAAGCATGTGTTGATAGTATTTGATGGATGAAAAAGATGAGATATCAAATTGACCACCAGGTTTTTAGTAGGAGCAATAGGGAGGATGCTTCTGCTTTTACTGTGATGGAGAAGTGAACTTTGTGAGTACAGAAAGAAATTAATTTGGTTTTGACAGTTAAGGATCTGTTTGACTCTAGGTATCAGGAGGTTGATTAACAGTTGTTTAGACAAATGGGATTATTTTTCTCATATAACAAGTTTGGGTAGATAATCCAGTACTAGTGCTATCAGAAAGGTATGCTCTGCTGCGACCATCCTTAGTGTCTGGACATTAGACCTCATGCCTACAACCTTAGAATTGCCAGATAGGTGTTCCATTCTTGGTCTCTCTTGTATGGTCAGAGTAGAAGAATAAAGGAAAGAGTGATACCTAAATCATGTGAAAAATTTCCCAGAAACCCATATACTCACTGGCCAGACTAGATATAAGGGAATCTAGGGGTAAGTTTTTTAATTAAGACTCATGACTACCCCTAACGAATAAGAGATTCTATTAGTGTATACTGACAGGGAAGGAAATGGATAATGGGTAGGCACTTAGCAGTATGTTAAAGATAACATCTTTTTGGCATGTCTGTATCTGTGAGATATCCAAGTAATGTTGAGTAAGTGTCAGATACAGGTCTGGAATTTAGAAGAGTGGTCTAAGCTGGAGATGGAATTTCGTGAGGGATCAGCCTGGAAGAGTAGATTCAAAGCTGGGGGGAGGTATGTGAGATTGCTCCAGGGGACAGTGAAATGAGAAGGAACCCTAAGGAACTCCCATTTTAAAAGTAGGATAAGTAGTTCAGTTCAATTCATTTCAGTCACTCAGTCGTGTCCGACTCTGTGACCCCATGGGCTGCAGCATGCCAGGCTTCCCTGTCCATCACCAACTCCTGAAGCCTACCCAAACTCATGTCCATCACATTGGTGATGCCGTCTAACCATCTCAGCTGTTGTCCCCTTCTCCCGCCTTCAGTCTTTTTCCAGCATCAGGGTCTTTTCCAGTGAGTCAGTTCTTTGCATCAAGTGGCCAAAGTATTGGAGTTTCAGCTTCAACATCAGTCTTTCCAATGAACACCCATGACTGATCTCCTCTAGGATGGACTGGTTGGATCTTCTTGCAGTCCAAGGGACTCTCAACAGTCTTCTCCAACACCACAATTCAAAAGCATCAATTCTTTGGTGCTCAGCTTTCTTCACCGTCCAACTCTCACATCCATACATGACTACTGGAAAAACCATAGCCTTGACTAGACAGACCTTTGTTGGCAAAGTAAGGTCTCTGCTTTTTAATAAGCTGTCTAGGTTGATCATAACTTTCCTTCCAAGGAGTAAGTGTCTTTTAATTTCATGGCTGCAATCACCATCTGCAGTGATTTTGGAGCCCAAAAAAATAAAGTCAGCCACTGTTTTCCCATCTGTTTGTCATGCAGTGATGGGACCGGATGTCATGATATTAGTTTTCTGAATGTTAAGCTTTAAGCCAACTTTTTCACTGTCCTCTTTCACTTTTATCAAGAGGCTCTTTAGTTCTTCACTTTCTGCCATAAGGGTGGTGTCATATGCATGTCTGAGGTTATTGATATTTCTCCCAGCAATCTTGATTCCAGCTTGTGCTTCTTGCAGCCCAGCATTTCTCATGATGTACTCTGCATATAAGTTAAATAAGTAGGGTGACATATATAGCCTTGACATACTCTTTTCACAACTTGGAACCAGTCTGTTGTTCCATGTCCAGTTCTAACTGTGGCTTCCTGACCTGAATACAGATTTCTCAGGAGACAGGTCAGGTGGTCTGATATTCCCATCTTTCTAAGAATTTTCCACAGTTTGTTGTGATCCACACAGTCAAAGGCTTTGGCACAGTCTATAAAGCAAAAAAGTAGGTGTTTTTTTGGAACTCTCTTGCTTTTTTGATGATCCAGCAGATGTTGGCAATTTGATCTCTGGTTCCTCTGGCTTTTCTAAATCTAGCTTGAACATCTGGAAGTTCACAGTTCACATACTGTTCAAGCCTGGTTTGGAGAATTTTGAGCATTACTTTACTAGTGTGTGACGTGAGTGTAATTGTGTGGTAGTTTGAACATTCCTTAGCATTGCCTTTCTTTGGAATTGGAATGAAAACTGACCTTTCCCAATCCTGTGGCCACTGCTGAGTTTTCCAAATTTGCTGGCATATTGAGTGCAGCACTTTCATAGCATCATCCTTTAGGATTTGAAATGGCTGAAAAGTGGCCAGAGAAGAGAAAATCCAGCATAGTGTAGTAACGGAAGGGCAGTAAAGTAAAGAAGGGCAGTAATTCAATAAGGTTTGAACCATCATCTCTATCAAAGCCAGTTGAGTGTTAAGATGAGGGTTGTCTATTTACATGGTGTCCTTCCTAATTTTCATTGTTTTGGTGTTAAAATGTCTTTTTATTTAGTAAATGATAGTAGTAGATGGTCGGATTGTTTTATTGTTTGCACTTGGACAATAAACTGTTGGTAGCCCATACTGGTGACTTCCTCTTCACCTTTTAAGAATATTTTATTGACTTTGAGATTTAAAGGTCAGAGAACTATTTGGAGTAGAGCAGGTTTGGCAGCTGATAAAAAAGATCCAGTAAAGAAGGAAAGTTGAAGTAGATACAGGAGAGTGGAAAAGGCCAATAAAGTGAGATCCCTGGAAACAGATGGAGCTCTCAGCATAAGTGATAGATTAGGCTTGTGGAACGAGGAGCATCTTTTCCAATAAAGAAGGTCATTGAGATGCAAGTAGGTAGGTTTGCAGTCATGGTTGGAGGAGGTTGAGAGATTTTCTGTCCATTGGTTTCCATTTTCCTGAGGCATATGAAAGAAGGCTTTCTGCTAAGAGTGAGTTGGGCTTGGCATGAGGCCATGAGATTTCAGAGCATGGAGAAGATAGGAAATGTTTGTTTTGGAGAATGAGAGGGAGAGCTGAGGGAACCATGGTGACGTCAGGATACTATTGAGGCTGGTAGCTGTGGATATACAGTGATGACAGTTTGTTCTGTTGGGCCTCCCACCGCACCCCGCATCCTACGGCTGCATCCCAAATTTGGGTTTGCAGAATATCAGGCAGGATTTTTAGAGTAATTACCAGAAACTGATTTTAACAGCAGGGTTGGAAATCTACTTTAAACCCCGCCTACATAGAAGGCAAGTTTTTAGGGTCTTTTAGACCTAAAAGTTCTTTTTTTTTGTTTGTTTTTAGAATTTGGTTCTATTTAAAGAATTTCAACTAATATAGATTACACTAACAAGTGAATTCTGGGTATAATTTTGTCATGTCCATCCTCTTTGCTTCACAGAATAAAGTATTACTAATAAGAATTATAAATGTTTTAATATAGGTAAGTGTAAGCAGTCTTATGATAAGGTCTAATTATGTGTATATCTAATGTTACTTTGCTTTAGTAATGAAGATCTTTAAAAAAAATCCTATTCTCCAGGAACTGCTTATATTGTATGCTGGAGGAACATTGTCTCATAACTTGAATAGTAGTCAAAACGTCTGCGAAAGCATTTTGAAAAGTTGAAAGCACTAGAGAAACAGATATTTTTAATGTACCTGTTGTCTGTTGTCTGTAAACACACATGTTGGACTTTTCAAAATAAAAGTGTGAAATGAACATTAATGAATATAGAGAATTAAATATGACTCTCTGGAGACTGATGAAAATGAGGGGTATTTTTTTCTCTGATAGCGATCAGTAAGAATGTATTGTGGTTGAATAGCTGTAGAATAGTCATGTATGCATAGTTTGGTTGTGGTGGGAGTGGTCAAGGCATGCAAAGAAGTGACAGGTCCTTCAATTCTAAAGTGAAATAATTCTGTCTCTCTTGCTGCCAAAACTTTGTTTCAATTCTTATCAGAAAGAGAACATTATCTAGGAACTTGTTTGTGTTTGCTTATTTTTAATTTATACCAAACAGTGTAGCATCTTATAATTCCAGTGGCCCTGATCCTGATTTTTTAAAAAGTAATATATACAAGCATTTGGTGAACAGTTTATTTTCCTTTTATTCTCATTCTCTGTTTTTAGTTTCTTTGATTCTTTGGGGTTTTACATATTTGTCTTTTTAGTTAATAATAATTGTAAATAAGCATGACACTTGATCATGCCACAAGTGTGGCACCTTGTTCTCTATCTGAACACTAATGAATGCTAACTAATCTTCGTGGGGTTTTATAAATATTCATTTTTATAAGGGAGGAAGAGACACAGGAAGATTGTGAATATAAATGAAATTTTGATAGTTTTCAATGCAGTGCAAATACTCTTAGCTCTGCGACATGGAAAATGCACTTTGTTCTTCAAAGGCATAGCTGTCTTTGCCCTGCTCATTTCTGTTTTTCTCCTATTTGCTGCTTGCTTCTTAATTAGAGTGCTCTGTCAGCCCACACAAAGATATGTTGTGAGTTACTTTTATACTTGGATATAAAAGGAGGGTTGCTTGTGAGCCCAGCAATATCATTTTAGACCATTCATTGGCATTTACCAGAATAATATGAGCCACTGAGATAAGAAGTTCTTTGCTGCCAGCGTTGTCTGTAGCAGTCATACTTGCTCTATTCACATTAACCCAAAACTTATATTTCATTTTTAGAGACTTGAAGAATGAAGATACCTTGTTTTTTTCTTTTTTGGCATTGATATACTAAATTGAATGATTTGTCTTGTTCCCTTATTTTGTCTTCAGTTTAAAAAGTACCTCAATAGAAAATTAGTATCTCTGATTTCTCTATTAAATTGCTCCTTAGTTGCTATTTTCTGATTTTCCATCACAACATATTTTAGTCTTGGTTCCATATTGGTGAGGAAATCTCATCTCAGGTGTTGTCAGGGAATCTCTTGGCCCAGTGAATACTGAGTAGAGGTTGAGAGAACACTGACCTTGGCGTCAGGCAGACTGGGCCTGAGCCCTCATTCTGCCACTTGCCAGCACTATTCCCTTGCTCATGTTCCTTTGAATAATAATAGGACAATAACACTTTAAAGCACTTATTTCAGTTGAAGGAGAGTAGGTGCTACATATTAGCTATTTTGCTATAATAATACATAATTCCAATTATTATGTCTTCATGGGTCATTACATTTCTTTGATATAATTGTGACTTAGTTAAAGTGTAAGTAAAATTATTTCAAATTATTCTCCTCATTGAGAAATTTTGAAAATGGTATGTTAAGAGAGTTTTATCACTTGACTGATCAAGAGCAAAAATGCAGTGTTTGGAGCTGCCATTTTGAGGTTATATTTTGTAAGTGAAATTTCTCTTTTTTTTTTTTTAGTAGTAGAATTTGTAGCTTATTCTTCTCTACTAAAATTTGGTATAAGAATCTCCTGCATTTGTGTAGAAATTTGAAAATATGGTCAGGAAATTACAGATCTGTTACTCCCATGAAGGATTTTCTCCGATCCTCTGATCCTGTCAATTGGATTAGTTCTGTCTATATATATAGTAACAGTTGTCCCTTGGTGTCCTCGGAGATTGTTTCCAGGATTCCTCCTTGTCCCACTGCAGATACTAAAATCCAAGGATGCCCAAGTCCCTTATAGTCAGCCTTCTGTATCCACATATGCGGAACCCGTGGTATGGAAGGCCAACTACATATTAATAAATTGTGTCTGAATAAGTCATTGGAAAGCTTAAGAACATGTGGCCGCATACTCAGCCTATAATTTTATTTTACACGTGCATATGAATGTTAAATAAACTCAGCAGTAAGGGAAAGAGAATATCTTTGATCACATACATATTGTAATGGTTTATATTTCTACCCTCATCAGCAAGTGATTAATTTACATTTGCTGGAAACTTAAAAGTTTTTCTTCAACTACACTATATAGCAGGCTTGTATTTTTTAACCTGACCTTAAAAATATTTATGAAAGAAGGCTGAAAATTTATTTTCATTTAGAGGCTATAAAAGGTCAAGTTTGAAGTAAACTTTTACAACAAAACTGGATGTGGAGTGATGATGGTTTATTTAACAGATGGAGAAGAGTGTCTGTTCCACAGCAATAGATACTGTAGTGAGCTAGAAACAAGAGAGCAGCTTACGTCAAACCAAACGTGGTAGCAACAGAAGGATTGATTTTCGGTTACCTGCTTTTTTCATTAAAGCCTTTCCAAAAGGGTGAATTTGTTCTCTGTATGAAGACAGAGACTAGTGATAAAAAAAAAAAAAGGCAAGATTAAACCACAGTTTTTGCAGTTGGTAATAGAATTGGAAATAAAATACGTGGAATAAAGTGTCATGCCAGTGTTATCAGTCTTCTCTCCCTCCCTCATCATCTCCTTTCCCATCTCTACTCCTGCCCTTCCGTGTTTCCTCCCTTCTTTGCAGTATTTAGCAAAGAATCTTTATGGATTAAAACTGAGTTGCTGATTAGTCTTTTAGTTGACTTCTATCCTTTGGATAACAGTCTGTGTGTAGGGATTCACATTACCATGGTCTACTTGTACACAGTTGAGAATGTATCCCAGCTACATTATTAATTCATGTGCTATATGGCCGTGAGCCAAGGCCTTTAACCTCAGTGCTAGTAATAAATACCAGTTTATCTATAATATTTTACGAACCAGCCCATCAGAGATGTTTGAAAACAATTATAATTTTTTAAATATTTACTTTTTCAAGGTCATTCACTATATAAATACAAAGTAATATGCTTATGTAATTCTCTTAATTGCTACTTGTACAGAATCAGGGTATTTGGAAGACACAAAAGCCAGACAATTCAGCTTTTAAATAGGCTCAAAATAAATAGGAGAATGATAGGACTGAAGAGAGGAATGTTATGTTTTAGGCTTGTAAAATTGATAGAATCTATAACTGCTTCTAGCTTTTTTAGGAAAATGAATGATTTTGATATGCCAAACATGCCTGTGTTAAATGAACTCATGTGAACTGTAACATTTTTGTTCCACTCTTGTCATAACTTTGTACGAATAAACTAAGAAGGTTGTCTGGTTCTGGCAGGTTCTGAGAAAAGATATCTGGTAAGGAAAATGTAGTAGTACTGGAAAGTCTGCAATATGAAAGGAGAACTTAACATTTAATTTCTAAATTTTTAGTGGCTGCCTGCCCAAGTGAAGTTCTTTTTACTAGGGGGAGGCATATATGAAACAGCCCTTGATTTATATAGACTAGTGTTCTGCTGTATAAGCTGTTTCTTTGTACTGAAGAATGATTCGTCAAAGAACACGTTCCATGCCTCTGGCAGTTACTGTTAGTTAATTCACTGTTTTCTGAACCCTGGCCTTCTTGACAGGTATTTTAAAATTTACATAACTCAGGTATCCATTGGGAAATTAGAATGAGGATTGATCAATAGTTAGCACATATGCATCCTTCACAGCACTTGGCTTAGAGTTGGATGAGTCATAGGATGTCCTCCTCCTCTAGTTTGGTTTGTCACAGTTGTCATTCTAGGGTATGTCCGTTTGAGGAGAATTCATGGAATGCTTTTAACAGATCATGAAGTGGACTGTCCCAAAGGGAAATGAACCTCCATCTGCTGTCTCAATACAGTTAAGCTGTTCCATTTTCTTTCTTGGCATTGTACTCATACCTCATTTATGCAAACCTTAAAAATATAGGTGATTATTTGCTAGAGTAAAGAAGTGTTTGTACTTCCAATTTTGTTTGGTGTCCACTGTGCCTTCTAGTGTTTTTCTATCTTGGAGTGAATGACACTTGTGTTATATTTCCCTCTGAGCTGAAACACGCTTGTGAATAAAGTGTTAGTAGCATACCCTCAAGAAGCTGATTATACTCTAAAATCAGCCTTTCTTGGGCCTTATTAATAAGGAATTTTCAGGAATTCCCTGGTGGTCCAGTGGATAGGACTCTGCATTTCCACTGCAGAGGACAAGGGTTCAATCAAACCTGGTCAGAAAACTAAGAACCCTCAAGCCATGCAGCACAGCCAGATTTAAAAATAAAATAAATTTTCTTTTAGCATTTTGGAAATATTAAATAAGTGAATAAGTGGTACATATTACATAAATAAAATATCGTCAAACTTGCTTGGTCTAAATTCAGAATTTTAAAAAGGGATGTGGTTCATGCAAACAGTCACTGAAATACATCAAGCGTTTTTTGCTTAGGATAATACATTTTAAAGAATAAGAACAATGGGTAGTTAGCATATCAACGGTATGCTCATTGGAATTCTGGATTACTCTTGAGTAGTGGGAGAGATGAGAAACACAAATACACTATATGTGGTAGTGCCATGGTGAGGCAGATATAATGGAAAGAGATGACTTCTGATTTAAGAAATTGGCATAGGTCTTACAGAGAAGGGGTTAAGAATAACACTGCAGTGAGAAATGGGTGGAGAAAAGATGCTTTCAGGAAATTAGTGTGTATATCAGTACTGTAGTTAGTAGGAGCAGAGGTATCTAACTGATTATGTTTACTCCTTGGCACATGCTGTTAAAGCTCTGTGTGGTAACCAGCAACAAGCTACATGGGTAGTAGATGCTAGATGGGATGCTTGGCGAAGGGGCTTTCAAGCTAGCCCTTGAAGAAAAGGAAGGATTTGATTAGAAATCTCGATGTTCCAATGAAAGGGGCATAGGCATAAGATAGAAACCAAGGTAGTAAGATAGACCAGCTTTACTCTCTGTTGAGTTTGAGAGAGACAAAGCCAGCTACGCTGAAGAATCTTGAATGCAAGGCTAATGAACTTAAAATTATCAGGAATGATTTGGGAACTTCTTTTAATACTCCCTTGCTGAGAAACATTTAGTGATCACAGCAATATTTTGAGAAGATGATTGGACATATGTGGGCAAGTTTTGGAGGGCGAAAGGACTAGAAGCAGAGGCACCAGCTGGGAGGACTACATAAACGTGCTGATATTTAAGAAGGAAAAGTCAAGGAGGTAGGAGAATCAGTAATGATTACAACTTAATCAAAATGGTGGTAGCGATCTGTGTATTTGCTTTGGGAGAGAATATTAATTTAGTCGGTCAACACTTTTTTAATTGAAATACAATTGACATAGAGCATTGGGTAAGTTTAACTCACACAGTGTGTTGATTTGAGTCAAATGAGTACTTACGTGTAATAGGCACTGGGCTATGAGAAAGGCAAAATACGGGGTCTCTGCCCAGATGGACCTTTTGTTCAGTGAGGGAGACAAGAAACCTGTGTGTGTGGATGTGTGTGAGAAAATAAGTCCTCTGAAGAGAGAAGCAAGGTTAGGGATAAGGAGTGATGAAAAAGAGGGCAGTGTTTTAGGGTGGGTGAGAGAACATTTGAGTAGAGACCTGAGTGAAGTGAGGAGTGGAGACTTCTCACCATCTGGGGAAAGAGTGTCCCCGGGAGCAGCACTGCACATGTAGACCTGAGCACCCCTAGGACCAGCAAGAAGCCTGCCTGGCTGGAGACAGCTGCAAGGGGCAGCGCTGTAGGGAACGAGATGCACAGTGTAACCAGGGAGCAGGGCATTTAGTGTCCTGAAAGCCATGCTAGAGAGTTTGGATTTTATTCTCGGTTTGATGGAAAGTCACTGGGAGTGCTTTCAAAAGATCCCTGTGGCAGCCAAGTTGAACATGTGGAAACAGGAGGCAGTCCTCCAGGTGAGAGAAGGTGGTGACTCAAGAGCCGAGGGTGATAGTAATGGAGGTGGTGGGAGTTCAGATATAGTTTGGAGGTGGAGCAAAATTATTTGAGCTAGGTATGACTTACGTGAAGTAGACTCCAGGAATACCCACAGAGTTTATGTGGTTGGTTTGTGGAAGTTAGAGAAAGCTAGTTCTGCCTCTTGGTGTAAGCAGACCCTCAGCACGTTTGTGTGAGGAGGACTCCCTTCCTCCCATAGACATTCCTGGGCACTGGGCCCCACAGCTAGGGGAGAGGAGCACGGACTGAGTACCCTTGCTTGGCGAGGCATACTTGGGGGGGGGCTCAGGCCATGCTATCCAATGCAGCAGCCCTGAATCATGACTGTTTCTGGCCTGAGCAACTGGGTGAATTGTAGTATCATCTGAGGGACTCGGGAAGAGAAGCTGACTTGAGGTGAGGGAAAGTGGTGGAAATCAAGTTCTATCTTTAGCTGAAGTCTGAGATGCATATGAAACATCCTAGAGGCAATGTCAAGTAGACAAATGGATATGGACTTTTGGAAGCCAGGTAAGGAGTCATCAGGGATGCAGACAGGTTTGCTGTTTTTGTGTTTGAAATGACAGCATGACAAGCAAGTGGAGCTCTAGAACCCAGGTTTGAGAACAAAGATTTAATTAAAGATGCAGACTGGGAAGTCATTCTGCCCACAGGGATATATGAAACATTTGAGGAAAATTATATTGAAAAACAAGAAGGTGGAGACCACTTTTGGAGTGTTACCAGGCAGTGAAAAATGGGAAATGACTGCAGAGCGGCCAGCATGGGGGAGAACCTGGTAATCAGCCTGCTGGAAGACAAGGAGTGAGGGCGGGGCGTGTTGGAGCGATCAGAAAAATTCCAGGCTGAGGGAGGCTCCTAAAGCTTGAGAGTACTACTGAGAGGGGATAGTGGGTGTGAAGGTAATTTGTAGGGAATTAAAAATATACTTTCAGAAAATATGCACTGAAAGGAGGTAACAGTGGGTTGTATATTGGTTTTTCAAAATAGGGTGGTCGTGTCTGATTAAGGCAAAGATAAGGGAACTAGTGAAGGAGAGACAGAAGAGAGCATAGATACTCAGCCAGTATTTTGCACAAAAGAGGAAGGAGAGGTGAAAACAATTTATCGTCTTAATGAAGTTGTGGTTAGGGTCATCTGTTATGGGGTCACCATTGGTATTAGAGATCTGAAGAAAGTATGAAAGGGAACCAACCAATAAGGGGGAAAAATGGTCAAGCAGCGATGAAAGACTGGTTGGAAATGATGGAGAATCATTTGTAATAAGCCATCGTGTTCTTCTGTGGGCCCAAGAGCACGAGGGAATTGAGAATTACAAATTGATCCAATTAAGAAAGAAGGGCGCCTGGAACAGCGGTTCATAACCTGTAGGCGTGCATATCAGAATCAGCCGGAAACTTTTTCAAATTATACAGATTGAGGTGTGGGAATAGGATGATTGCAATGGGAAGAGAGATGCTTGCATATACTTTTAAAACATTCTGGGTGATTCTCTTAAACTCCTATCCTCTCTCCACCACCCCCCCCCCCCACACACACACACACACATTTGAAAACAGTTCTGGACTTGATGTTAGTAGGTTGACATGGTGCAAGCTGGGTAGGAGCAGTAAAGAGTAGCTGGAAGGGAAGCAAATAGACTGAAAGAGTTAAGAGTAAGGTTTTCTGGAATGATCTTAATAGCAGTAACTATTAGTAAAATTTACAGGTGGGGTGTGCTCAGCTGGTTAAGTTCCTGTTCTGCAGGACTTTACAGAGCTTTTCATATGCACATGAATCTCTAAGAAGGAATTTAGTATTTTAAGAAAATAGCTAACCAAGGAACCCTTTTTTTCATGGTACCTTTGGACTAGTTTCTACTTGAAAACATTTTGAAATTGCTGAATTAGAGAAGTCCTGCGATAGTTCGTTCTAGTTTAATTAAGAGTTCACAGGTTGTGGGAAAGGGAAGCTGTAGTGGAAAGGTAACCTGTCCAGGTTAAAATCTAGAAAACACAGCTCCCAGGGTATGGAATCGCTGGTTTACTTCCCATTCCAGCAGGTCAACTGTTTTCTACCATTGAGTCCAGTGTCAGTTGGATCATCTGTATGAATGTTGAAATTGCAAAGTTTAAAAGTGGGGATTTATGAACTATTTACAAACAGTGTGCATTTAATACTTGTTTCTCAAAAACAGTATTGGATAAAAAGTCTTTATGAAAGAGACCAAAATCCAATGGCCTTTTAGGGTAACTAGCCTTTCCCTTAATTAATGACAAGAAAGTGGATAATATTAAAAGAAGATACACTTTGATGTCTAGGAGCACTCCATGTCAGCGACTTAGTATTTTGGGAATTTATCCACCTTTTGGGCTGAGGCAGAATCACAGGCTTTGGGAATGCTGCCCTGCCCCTATTTGTACTGCCTGGGCATTGAACTGAATACTACCTTTCCAGGGAAGTCCTATTCTTACAGTTTGAGATGATTAATACCAATTGTTGTCTCTAAAGATTTCCGAAGAAACCAGTGATTGGTGAGGACAGGGATTGTTGGCAAGAACTAGACATTTATATAGCGTGACTTAGTTTTTAACAATGATGTGATAGGAATTTTAAAGAGTATACAAGTCAGCTCCCAGCACTGAGACATACTAAATGAAAAAGGTTCCAGTTTTCAGTTGTCCCAATTGTATGTTTTCCAGGTCACAAGTTTCCATTCTTTTGTGCCAATGATAGAATTCCATTCTTTCCCTCGTGTATCTTTAATGTTGGATTTCCCCTCATAATCCTCTATGAAAAAAGAAAACACATGTGCCTTCTTTTTGCTTACAGCAGTATCCTTGTGATAAATTTGTGTGACCCCACTGAAGTGTTCAAAGCACGTGGAAATCACTTACTGGTGACAGTTGTGCATTCTACATATTGATTTTCCTCTGGATGCCTGAACTCTCTTTTCTTCACAGGTAAAGTCAGTGATAAACCTTTTGTTTGCTGCATATACTGGAGATGTGTCTGCACTTCGAAGGTATGTTAACAGGGTAGCATGTGGTTTACAGATGTTTATGAAATTGCTTCTGGGGAGAGGGCCATTTTAAAGCTAAGTGAAGTTTCACTTACATTTCCCTCTAATAATAATAATCCAAAGTTATATTAAGTTTCCCCTTCCAGTGCCTTAGTCTTGCTGTAGTCTACTTCCTAGAAATGTCCAGTCCTCTGTTTTCCCAAGTGTAACTGTTCAATCTGGCCGATTGGTATTAGTGTTTTACTGGAATTGGACAATGCCTTCTCAGTCCCCATCTACCCATCATCACTCTCCATCTTTGGAGGTGAGTGAGGTGGGCAAATAGGAACACTTGATGATCTGCAGATCCCCAGGCTGGAAAGGTCACAGAGGACTATAAACTTGAGATGGTAAATGTTTCCTCTTACCCAAAAAGAGCAACAGCTAAAGAAGAGCAGTGAGGTGGCATTTACCTAAGGCATCAATGGACTAGTTGAACAGGGTCTCCATTAGTGAGCCTAGTGAAGGATGACACCTTTCTCACAGGACCTTCAGTTGAACTGATGGAGGAAGTGTTACAGAGGTGAATTAATATAAACAGCTATGCTTACAAATTTTCAGGTTTGCTTTGTCAGCCATGGACATGGAACAGCGAGACTACGATTCCAGAACGGCACTCCACGTAGCTGCTGCAGAGGGTAATATATGAACCACTCGTTTATTTATTTATTTTTTTCAAACTTAGTTTCTACTTAACACTAAAACCTGCTTGATTTACTTTGGCTGTAGGTCATGTTGAAGTTGTTAAATTTCTGCTGGAAGCCTGCAAAGTAAATCCTTTCCCCAAGGACAGGTGAGCCCTCATGTTACTTTCTAACATGTAGTTGGCAGACCAGGCTTTTTAATCATACAGGGCTATAATAGTTAAATGATGGGTGTATTTAAACCCACATTGTATATGTTGGAGATGAACTTGCTTTGAAGCCTTATAAAGGCAACAAACAAAACCTTGTTGCTATTCAGTAGATCATTCTTTCTCCTAGATCCTCTTGTTTACCTAAGGGGTTCTCTTAAGAGTTATCTTGGTTAGTCTGTCAGTGAGTATATTGTGTGAGAAAACAAGTCTTGGTGTTTGTTAAGATAAAATAGGAATTTTGTCCTCGTGGGCCTTTTGCCTACCCCAGGCAGACAAGATAAACATTTGCAGGAGTATATTACAATGTGTCAGGAGATTACTGTTCTAGAACTCTATTGGAGTTTGTTGAAATTCCTGGATTTGGTTGGAGTCAGTTTTAGAAAGCTTCATGGAAGTTGAATTTTAACCAGTGCTCTGGGAAAGAGATGAGATTTGAGGGCACAGAAGGAAGAGAGGGGTGGTCTATCTAGAGTGGAGAGATCAGCCTGGGGTATGTTCTGCTCCTCTCCTCTTCCTTCTGGTCCACATGGCAACTTGACATTCATCCTGCAGTAAAGCCTGTTCAGAAGGTGGGTGGCCGGGAGAGGGTTACGAGTGCAGCTTAGGTACATACACACGCTCGAAGTAAACCCTGCACTAATACACTGGCACGTTATATAACTGGGCTTACATAACTGGGTGAGTCAGTGAGTAAGGAGAATAAAGGCCTAGAAGAATGGAAAAAAATATTTGGTGCGAGAGGTTTGATACGTGTGATTAGGAGTTTGGATTGGATCTTTGAGGACTATATGAAGTAACTTTGGAGCAAGTTGATTATTTTCTAGCTATTAGATCTTTCTGTTTCAGTAAAGTTTTACTATTTTTCACATCAGTGGTTTGGGTTTTATTAGTTCAGCTTGCAGGAAATGCAGGAAAGTTATGACATCAGTGTCTGAGAACTGTTAGCAATTTGGTAAGTGTGGTAACTCTCTGATTACCACAATCATGATCTTTATTGGTAATATTCTAAAACCTCATGTTCAGGAGACAGTTCTCCCGTTTATTCCCAAATGTAATGTCCACACCAGCTCTTTTTCCAGAGCAAGGAACTGAAGAGGGTGTTTTCTCCTTGTTCCCAGTGTTTATAATCCCAAGTAAAACACTGTTTAACACAGACTAGAAATATTTACTATGCCTTGCATGTTTAAGAATCAAAATGTTTTGTTTTGGTTTTTGCCCTAAATCGACCTCTAGGAATGTGAAAGTAGAAGCACCCATCTGAGAGGCAAAACTTAGCTCAGTAACTAACGTGGTAACTGGTTATTCAATGTTTTGAGAATGTAAGCTAGACGAACACATCTTTGTTTTTCTATTTCATAGAATCAGTATCACCTCAAATTGGTAAAACAGGCTTGAGCAAATTTAGTGTATAGAGTTGATATTTTGCATTACTTCATGGAAAACAAGAGTCTTTAAAAAAAAAAAGAGGTAACAGTTTTCCCAGAAAGACAGGTAATTATATGCTGTAGATAATTGAAAAGTTACCCCATCTCCCAGTTTCAGATCACTGACTCCCTAACTTAATGAAGGCTAATGTAGAAGTAAAAGGCAACTTAATTCAGCAGTTTTTTGAGAAGCACGTTTGTGTTAAATGTTACTTACATATAAAAGGTTACTTACCTGATTTGAAAAATTAAGAACAGGCTACCACACTATTCAAAAATATTTTTAAAAGAGATTACTTAAAAAACTTTTAGTTCTACATTGGGACCCCACTGAGAAGGTAAAAGGTTAAGAACAAAGAAAGAAGGAAAAGCAGAAGCTTGTGAGAGTGGCATGTGAAAAAATGGAATCAGAGAGCCTGCCAGCCACGGAGAAGTTAAGTGACCTAATAGGGAGAGGATGGAAGAGAAGCTTAATAGTTTGTGAGGAACTGGGGAGGTAATTATCATGCTCTGTCATTTACTTGGGTTGTTACAGTTATACAGTGTTGACTCCTCTTCCAAAAGGCTAATTAGCTGATGAACCACTGCTGGCAGCTCTTCCTTTCTCATCTTCAGTAGTCGTCATCTACAGGACTCTAAAGAGCACAGCTCAGAAGCACACTTCCTGTGGAATGAGTAGCTCTTCTGGTTGTGGAGTGGGTCCAGTTGAGTCCCTCAAGTCCCATCCTTACCAGAGATGATGAAAATGTCAGTTCCTCTGAGGCCAGTCTTGCTCCTCCAATGTATATTTGAGCTCTAATAAGACCATGGTTATTTCCAGGCTTTGGAGATTCACTGTGATTTTACATTGACAGGAACACAAATTTTCTATCAAAAGCTAGGGTGATGGATGTTACACAGCTGAGTTTTCTTTGCACATTGTATTTAAAGAGTGATCCCTTAGGCTTTTCATGAAGGTAAAATTCAGGAATAGTAGAGGAATCTCTCTTACCTGTCAACACTAGAATTTCCCCTCCATAAGCACTTAGTATGAATAAGACCCTTTTGCAGAAGATGGTTTTCTCTTCCTCCCCATATCCCAACTTGTCTCTGAGATCACTTTTTGAATTATAAATCTCTTTCTGCATTTTTTCAATATTACTTGTAATACTGTGTAAATAGCTAAATTTGAATGGCCCTTTAACCTGCATTTAAAATCTAAGATTATCATCTTTGTACAGAAATTCCCTAATGACCCTCTCTGTGCTGTGCTACTTGTCTAGGTGGAATAACACTCCCATGGACGAAGCGCTGCACTTTGGGCACCACGACGTATTTAAAATCCTGCAGGAATACCAAGTCCAGTACACGCCTCAAGGAGATTCCGACAGTGGAAAGGAGAATCAAACGGTCCATAAGAATCTTGATGGACTGTTATAATAGTCTTAAGCCCAAGATTTAAATCACTTACCTATGTAATTGTGGAAAATGATTATGAAGAACGTGTGTATTCCTATCTGGTAGTGATGTATATTTTACAACATTGGTCATTTCAGTGTTACTGGAGTTTCTTCATTGTGCGCACAGGACAAATCTGATCTCTTTGGGAAAAAATAGAAATAAAACAATCTCCCTACATAATGTGAGCAATATTTACCTCGTGCATTGTATAATTTGATGTAAAAGATACATTTACCAATGCTAGCTTTACTGTGTGGTCTTCATGATTTTTGTGTATTTTGTGAATTTTACAGTTTATGGTGATGATCTACTGATATGCATTTATAAATTAAACTCTATTGTACAGTTTGTCCGAATGGGTCAAGGCTACCTTTAGGCAAGACAGTGTAATTTTCATGACTTCAAATACAGATTTAGTTTGCGTGAACAACTATATGCACTTATGGTTATGAGTTTAAAATGTCCCCCATCACCCTAGCTTCATGATGTGACTCTCAAAATTATAATCGTTAACAACTGTTAGTAGGATAGACCAATTCTGATTAGACTTTATCAGGGAATCTGTTTAAGGTATGTTTGGTGACCAAAACATATGTGTGAATGTAGTTAAAATATTTTGGAAAGAATTTCATTTTTCTATATCCCCTCAGACCAGTTTCTTTTCCAGACGTTTAGCTTTTTGCCTTTCCTTTAGCTGGGAAAGTGGGTGCTGGCATATTATGCAGTTTTCATGTTTTCCACAATAAAACAGAAAATGCCTCCTGTATCTGGCATCCGAGCTGTAACTATGCCATTTGTCTACAGGAGATGAACCAGAGACAAATTACTAAGCTAAATACAAATTAGTCCAATTCATCAGCCAATAAAAGGAAGGGATGTGCTCCGACAGCTCTTTAAGAAGATATTTTTCAGCTTTCAGGATAAATTCAGACATGCTCTAAGCTACCAAAGTTATTATGAAGGTATGGGAACTGCTACAAATAACATTTGTTTTAAAACCTGTCATTAAAAGTCTGCATCAAGGTATCTATTCTGTTTAGGGGATCACTAGATCGCTCCTGTTTTCTCCTGTTTTTCTACTGTATATTTTTGGTGGACTTTACAGTTCAATAATAAGAAAAGGCTATTTAAAATCAAAATCCATCATTTGTCTTCAGGAGAAACTGCACATATACATTATCCTGTCATACCTCAGAGGTATAAAAGGGTATGTTAATGAGGATTTCTGAAATTAAATACACACACACAAATGGACTTCTCTGAAGCTGTGTTTAGTGAAATGAGCAGAATTCTCAGCTACATGAATGCTGGCTGTTATGTTAATATAACAAATCCCTTTTTCTTCCCTGTTCTGTCAGCACACACTGCTGCTTCCAGGCTATATCATGCCCAGTGGCTCCAATCCCACTCCAGCAGCCTCCAAATGTTTCAATTACTGCTCCCAGTCTAATCAGTAACTTCTGCCATTGTCCCCTTATTGCCTAGGCAGCACCTCGGCAGGTGGAACATGGCGAGTGTTCCTTAACAGAGCTGCATCAGGCACAATGCCACTCTCAAGTTTGTGCTTCTGTGTGGAGTATGGTGGGTGGGTGTTCCTGCCCCATGGGTCTATCAGACATGTAGATGGTATTTGTAAAATGCTGCAGAGGAACAGCATTATTCCCAAAGATATCATGGGGTAGATACTCTGTAATTGAAATGATTTGAAATAATTGCTCCAACAGCAGCCTCCTCTGTGTGATTTAAATGAAACATTAAGATAGTTCAGTTACATGACTTGAAGACTGCCAATGATTTTGAGAATTTTTGTTCTGTTACTTGGGAACAAAGCGTTTTCATCTTTTCTCAGATCAAGACTATTCTGTGCAATCTTTGTGGTTTAGTTAAATGTGCCCTTATTTACCCATGATGTTATTTATGACTGTAGACTGGGTCTTGCTCTGCTATTTGCTATTGGCTGGTAATAATAATGAACATGTTTCACTTAAATGCTTTTAACTCTGCTGTTAACTGCTGCCATCAGTATGCTCCAAAGATCTTTTTATTCTGGCTTTAGGATCATATGTGCTTTTTCAGTACCACAGAGCTCTATATGGTGGTGTTTCTTTAAAGCTTGTATACACTGTTGTTTTTGCTGGTCTCCGTTCTAATGATCTCATCTCTTGAGTGTAATGTGCTGTACCCCACTGCTGCCCGTCCTGCCCTTCAGCTGCAGAACTAGATCAGCTATTGACCATTTGATGCTGTTATCTGCCTGGCAGGAATTGAATGACCTGATGCTGGATTTAGGTTCTTTCTGGGGATTGTACAGTTATGAATGTATTTGCTTCCAGAACCTCCCAAAGTGAATCTAATCTTAAAACTGTAAGTTGTAAGTATTCTGAAATTGGAAAATATTTATTTTAATTGAAATCAGGTAGTGTTGCTTTTTACAGCTTAATAAATACATGTATCAAAAACCAAAAATGATTCTTTAAAAAAAAAAGGTTTTCTCTTATATCACTGGGTTGGGAACTCCACTGAACATAGGAACTACACCTAGGCATTTTTCATGCCTCCTATGGACCCAGGTACTATGCCAGTAGTAGGGTACTACTGCAGTAGGGTTACTGCAACGATTAGGATGAAAATTCTGTAAGCAGTTCATCCCTGAAGGTGAGAAGATGCACAGGCATGTTTCTAGTCCTCTTAGAAGCTAACACTATCCTTTCACAGGAGGTGCTCAGTAAATATTTACTACATTGAAATCTTTCACTAGGAGGGTTTGAACCTCTTTTAATGAAAAGAGAGGGTATTTTCACAAATGTCTTGACATCTATTTTGGGAACTGAACTCAGTGCTGCCATATTGGAGTCTAAGCAGGACCAGCTGGTAGTGGCAGCCCCCACCTGGTCCATGCATGTATGGAATGGCGTTCACTCCCAGAGCCAGAAACCCCTGGTTCAGGGTTAGCACATGGTCTTTTAACTACAGGGAAGGTACATAAACACCACGAATGCCATGGCTGTCCATTTTCAACAATCAAAGTTGTTTGTGACAAAGCAATCTGCTTTGCTATAGCAGTCAAACAGTTTGTCTATATTACTGACATTTTACAACTGGAAGAGACATCCAAAATCTCTACTCTCACCCTTTCTTGGATGAATGCCATTAGTTTGAAATTATGTATATTTTTATATAACCTTTAAATTATTCATAGCTTTTGGCTATGTTTGCTTCACAAAAGCTTTCTTAAGTTTTAATAGGTAAGATGTCTGTACTAGACATACAATTCAGTATCTCAGACCATCTTAAGTTCCACAAAACCAGACATCTCTCTGTTTTACTTTGCCAACTTAGTTTCCCAAACATCTAGAATAGTGCCTAGCTCATGGCAGGTGCTCAACATATATCTGGTGAACTAATAAATGAATCTTACTAAAAGCCACTCAAGTAAACACCCCTTACTCTGGGCACAGCATCCCAAAGTACCAGAGCTTTCAAAGCCCTTTCTGGTTTTTTCTTGGGATATCAGATATGAAAAGAGTTCTTCGTTCAATTAAGACTTTATATTCCATTTCAGCTTACAGACAACAGATAGACTTCCATCATTTAATGCTATTTACTGCCACTTCAGAAAACACTTTCCTGAAAAGGGAGAAATTTGTCCTAAGTGGTACATAAAGGTTCTATGCTTATAAAACACCATACCAGAAATACTCTTAAAACACACAAACATCCCTTTACCAGGATCTACTCACTGACTTCTTATAATGATCAAATACATAGAAATACAAACATAACCAGCTAGGCAGGGCATTATCTGTTGTACTTCATTCCCTGGAGAAATATGCTCTTGATGTTTGTTATGAAAAAACTTGATATGTCCTAGATATAAGTACTGCAGATAGGGAGATGAGAATGGTCATATTTGCTATGAGGCCAGAATTCAAGCTTATACCACCATTCTCTGATAGCTCAAACAACAGCTGAATCTAACCTGCCAATTTACGTCTAACCTAGTGATTCTTATATTATTTTTTTTTCCCCAGCACTCAATGTCTTTTATTTTGAGAGGGTCACAGCTTTCTAGCTTAGAGCATCTTTGGAGAAAAAAAATGGCAGCTTTTTGTGTGGGTGCAGTAACTTCTCAGGAAGGAATACCTCACCTCATCAAGGAGGTGTAGATTTTAGATGCTGCTATGGAGACAATAGTCACATTTTACATGTATTTTAAAATTAAAAACTTACATTATAGCAGTACTGAAATTCACTTTAAAATAAATACAAAATTATTTCTGCACTTGGAGGCAGCTGTGGTCACCAAGCCCAGAGGGTTTTCATTTGTTTGTTCTTTATGGTGCTCATTATGACTTCTCTCAGTAATGTTTCTTCTCTCATCTCCTCCACTGACCTACCTTAATCAGGGTAAGAGAGGGCAACACTTATGAAAACGATATTGATCTTATTTAAAAATAAGGAATGACATTTTTATGTTTAAACATAAGATGAGAAAAACATCAAACCTACACACAATGCCAGGAACGTTTAAAATCTTTACCACCAAATATTATTTATAACAGACTGACTTTATAACTTTAATACTTTAAAAAAGTAAACAAAATCTCTGGATGTGCAGGAAAATGAAACTATGCCAAAGCATTTTTAGAGGGCAAAAATATACCAAATAGCTAAATATCAGGAATTAGAAACACCTTTTTAAACTGCTGTCTTCTTTGTTCCTTTATCATTTTAATTTAAAAAGTCAACTGAAACTCAATCAGGTTCATGTCAATCATCTTATGTAAAAACTGAGGTGGTTTTAATTTGTGTTTAATACCAAGGACATATTATATTTAATGTAACACACATACTTTAAAATAGACCTCAAGAAAACTTTATCCCCACCAGAAAAATACAGTATTTACATAAAAATATGATTGTGGTGACGACAGCAGAAAAATACGGTTCAGCTGCAGACAGCTGTTTGTGAAAATTATCTAGAAGATCTCTGTCAAACCCACTCCCTAAGCCACTTCTGTGTGCGTCAGTGCTAGGGAAGGGGCAAGGTAAGGAACACAGCACTTCACAAAACATCATCCAGTCCAAAACAGGTCTAGAAAAAGCACGAGAGAGAGCGCGGAACCATTTGTAATGGTTTTGTAATGTATTTGTGAGAGAAACACATTTGCCAGTGAAAAATACGCAATTCTCAATGCAGTTACACAGGATGAGTTTTCAAATTATTGGATTCTCATAATCTCCACTTAATGATTTGTCAGTTACTATTATTTCTTCTCGATTTGAAAATTTTGGCTAACTACCAGCTAATAACAATAAAGACAAGTGAACCCACTTAAGAAACATGCATTAAATTTCTGAGTTTGTTCACATCTACAATTAATTTCAACTTTTTGAAAAAATAATAGGATTTGCTTTAAGAGAGTTGTTAATAGTTTGGCTCCCTTGATAGAACTGTACAGACAGTTTCATTTACTAACTTCAATTTCATGATGAAGGCAGAATATATTCAACTTTGGTATTAAAGCTGAAACGGAAGATACTACTCATGAATTTGGAAAGTTTACTTCCTCCTATTGATATTAGCCAGCGTCATAAAGCCATAACAGACAAAAGCTAATTCTCCCAAGAGAGAGAATCTCTCTAGTTTTCAATGGCCAGTGTGGAAAATATAATAACACACATAACTTTTATCTTCTACCCAGATACAGGACAGCTTTGCACTATTTCACAGGCAAGCCACTGGCAAACTTCAGGCTATATTTAAAATAGAGAGAACAAATAAGAATAACCATATGATCTACCCAACCACCTGTAACAATCGGGCCCTGACTATACATAGCATCTGCTACATGCTGCTAAATGTGTCACCTTTCCTAAAGTACTCTCATTCTAGTCCTGATGATTTTGGTGTACGAGGATGTTTTTCATCTGTAAAACCCTCTGTGTGGAGAAGACCTTTCAATTTTACCTTCAATAAGATGCATGAAGCCCTTCAGAGTAAAAGATGTTTCTGAATTAGGGGAAAATCCACTTGCTATCAACAGGTTGCAGCAAATTTGTTGGCCTTTCTTTAGTTTCCCTAGAAACACAGGATGTGAAGGAACACAGTAGCAGAAGGGAATCACAGGTGGGAAGAAAAACGTCTCCAGAGAAGATGAGAAAAATTCATGCTCTAGACTGCATTCATCTGTAAGAGAGAAAATGTAGTGACATTACTACACTGCTCCTATAAAACGCAGACTCATAGCTAACATTCCTTGCGTGTTCTACAGCAGAAAGACATCCCCCAGCAAAAAACCACCATGGGATTAGAGAACCTGCAACATGTGCTATCCATTTTCCTGGCTTAATCGAGACCTTTTATATCACCTAAGCTGATGGATTATTACTCTGCAGCCTGCCGGCTTAATTCTGTCAATTCATCCAGGCTGCATAAAGCTTTCTGCTGTTGGGCAAGTCTGGGGACTGAAAAATGTGGCAAATCTGCTCATGCAAAACAAGGGTGAGGCAGTGCTGAGCTGCACGCCAGAGGGAGAGACGGACCTGGGGAAAATGACGAATTTTTCTTAAAGGCCACTCAGTAGGAATAACAGATGAAGGAGTTTCAGGTACTGGCTAGACAAGCAGAAGGCTTAGGAACTCCTCCTCCAGCTGTGCCTCTGGCCCAGCTGCCTCCAATAGGGTGTTCGTACACCCAGAACTGCTCATCCACAGGACACATCCTGAAACAAACATCCCCCCTCACGTCTATGCTGGGCCCTCCCCTTACTCCAGGTGCTCTCAGCCAGGGGTGATTCTGTCCTCCGGCCACACCTGGAGACATTCTGGACCGTCATGGCTGGGTGTGGGGTGTGGCCTACTGGCATCTAGTGAGGAGAGGCCATGGATGCTGCCATCCATTGTGCAATGCACAGGACAGCCCCACCCCGGGAATCACTCACCCCCCAAACACCAACAGCAACAGAGCTCTAGAATACATGCCTCTTGAAAAATTGAGTTTTTTTTTTTTTTTAAATTCCAAGTACTCAATAGTGGGTGATATATAGTGGGTTCCTAGGAAAATATTTTGGATTGAAAAGCACAGTGAAGGTTTTGCCCCTATGTTTCAGTCTGGCTGAGAGTAAAAATATGTAAAGATGGTGGTCTTTAGAGAGACAGAAAGCAAGTGAGCATGGATTCAAATCCTGTTACTGTGTCTTACTAGCTGTGTGACCAAGCCATGTTCCTTAACCTCTAAATCCCAAGCTCATCTATTCGAAAAAGACAAACAGTCCCTAACAGACTTGTTGTTGAAAGGGTTAAATTATACAGCATATGTAGAATACTTAGTATGTGCTGTGTGCTTAGTCGCTTAGTCATGTCTGACTCTTTGTAATCCCATGAGCTGTAGCCCACCAGGTTCTTCTATCCATGAGGGTTCCCCAGGCAAAAATACTGGAGTGGGTTGCATGTCTTCCTCCAGGGGATCTTCCCAACCCAGGGATCGAACCCAGGTCTCCCGCTTTGTAGGCGGATTCTTTACCATCTGAGCCACCAGGGAAGCCCAGAAGAATGCTTAGTATGGTCGATGGAAAATAGCAAACAATTAATAAATGTTCCTACTAATATCAGCATTGACCAAAGGCCTCCAGGAGAGAAGCCTGGTTCTCATGTAGTCCTGGAGGAAAAAGTTTACTGTACAGGAAAGCCAGACTAAACAAATACTGCAGTCAGGCTACAGAGAACACTGTTGCTCTGTCTCAGGAGGCTGCAGTCCTCCAGCTCCGGAGCGGCACCAGGCGTCGGCTCTAGTGCCTGCTGCTCTAGTGCGACAACCCCCAGATACACCCGAACACCAGCCATGAAAGGTCTATTTCAGAACATACGCCCTAACTCCAAGACTGGAGGCTAGAAGGAAATCAGGCCAAGGTGGAGGACAATTTGGGACAGACAAGGTGGAGTTCAGCCAATTCGGAGACAGAATCCAACTTTTATTTTGTCTCACCAGTGCTGTGCCCATATTAGAGCCTGTTTTAGCTCTTAAATCTTCCATGGGTTTAATCCGGAGATTTGTATGTGTGCGTATGTGCAAAAATAGATTTTATTCTACAAATGAATAAAATCACCTGGAATAGAATGGATGGCTCCTGGGCAGGGGGAGAGGGGATTCAGGGCCATAAAACCATTTCCTAGTATTTATTTAGAGTAAATAGCTCCCACTGTTATTATTCCCAGGGTACAGTGAAGCACAGAGAAAGCAGTCATGCTGCATGCACAGATGGAGGGGACTAATCCATCTTATTTTCTCAAGGTCACAGGGGATAATGGTGTGATAGAGGTGGAGCTCTGATTTCCAAATAACAAACACAAGCCTTTCCCCCAAAGGTTACGTTGCCTTCATCTTAATAAACCAGAATAGCACACACTCAGTGTCAAGTGCAAACAGCTTCCCTGGGGTACAGGTTTTAAATGAATCAGAGATGAGCTTTCTAGGTGAGGGGGCTCTCAGGAGAGTAGACAAGAATATGCAGTCCAGAGGCACCCCAGGGGGATTCAAATATGCATTCCCTCATTTACTGACTACCTGATCTTAGGCAAATTTGTTAGTTTTGGAGAGATTTTTTGCCTACATCTGTAAAATGGGAAAAATAGTAATATCTAACTCAGAAGATCAGTGTGAGGATTAAGTCACTACCAGTGGCATGCCCGGTACACAGTAAGAGCTTAGCAAGTGTCACCTATTAATAGTCATGATGACCGTGATGATGCAACCTGCTCGGGAACAACAAACAAACAAGACGGTTGTTAGGTTCTGTCCATTGGTCTTACAATTTCTGAACAGGGCTTTACAGTTATTCCAGCTTTGTGCTGGGCTCACAGAGCACTTCAGAGCAGAGTGGGGAACTACATTCCAACAGAGAATGCAACCTTATACATGTAAAAGTTTCATTTTTCACTTGCCAATAGAACTATTTTGCTATTACACTACCTAAGCATTTTTCCAAGTAAATTTTTTTCAGCCTCAACAATCAGAAGGGTGTAAGAAAGCACAGCCTCTAAAGATTTTAGCATGTACTTCTGCAGGTGAGGGAAAAAGATAAGGTTACATGCCAGAAACTTGAGTCTAAACAGACTGCTGATGACACACAAATGCATTCCCTGAACTGAAGGATGTGTGACCCTGAATGTCGGAAGATGGCGCCCTCTTAACTGACATCTGCTCCCTCCCCCACTCAATGCAGTCTGTGCCAGGACTACCCTCCCCTCAGCACTCCCCAACCCCTCCAGCCCTGGCCTGGGCAAACAGCAATAAATTCAGACTGGGGAGGACTCAGAGAGATTTAAAAAAAAAAATAAGAAAAATTTAAAAAATGAACTGGAATAGCTTCATGTGGAAAAGAGCTTAAAATTAAACAGCATCAGGAAACATCCAGCCAATAAAAAAATAAGACTTTTAAGAGGAAAGATTTCAGGCAGACAATACTCTCTGACACTCTGAAAAACATTCTCCCAAAGAAAGAATCACTCTATTGGTGGACAGCCTGGTTGCAATCCTTATACTGACACTCATGACAGTATTTCATTTACAGCATTCATGACTGCATTTCATTCCTTGAACTTTTTACTCTTGGCAAGCCCTTCACAGCTCCAGGTGTGAGCAGCACAAGTTAGCTCTCAAACATAAAGCAAGTGAAAGTGTTTCATTGTGGCTCACCAAGTCTCTACAAAGTAGATTGCAACTACCAAGCATTAGTCTCCTCCCTTCCTAAAAATAACACCTCTTCACTCAGACACAGGGCTGAAACAACAGGCCAAAGGAAAACATTTTCTTATCAGGAAAATCTTAGTTCCTTCATATATGAGATTTCTACATGGATAATTTTGAAAGGTAGAGGGCGAATTTTTAAATGTTTGAAATATTATTTTGGGGAAGGTGCAGAATACCAGAAATAAAGATCTTGGTGACAATGTAGCTTGTTTAAACACAGCAGGCTCCAACTTGTCATAGCTTATCTAGAAAACATGCTTCTGGGCCCCTTCCGAGAGCTCACAGACATGCCCAGGGTTGGCCAGGAGCCTTCCTGGCCTCGGAGAGCCAACACTGAGAGCACCCCTGCGTGGTGGTACTCACCATGTCAAATTCTACAGACCCCACCATCCGAGACACCTCGTCGAACTCCTCAGGAGACATGGGAAGAAGGTTGTCTGTGGTCTGAAGTCGAGAAGGGTGACTAAAATGGGGGAGAAAAAAACAGGAAATGTTGACATCTGAATTGTGAAAGCAGTGCCACCAACTTGGCCATTTCATCTCTGGCCTGTGACTGAATCATCGCTTTAGTCTTCTATTTCAAGACAAATGTGTGCACTTGTAAGATACATTTGAAAAAGCAAGGATCTCAAGAGGTTCATGTCCCCAGCCCGGCCCCTCATGAAGCATGTTGGACTCTGGATATGTGAGCAAGAAATAGCCAGTCTGGGTCCTGCACCGCTTCTGCCTGGGTAAACCTGGGTGCAAGCATGTGCAGCGTGTCGCCTACCCTGGCCCAAGAAGCGCCAGAGGAAATGTCTGGGGAGTCCCTCATCCCTACCTTGAGGTTTGTATGCAGATAAAGCTGCTCCAGAGGGTTTTTACATGAAGGCTACATCCATTCACCCCAAGACAGTGCTGCAGGCCAAATAACTGACAATGACTTTTCCAAATTTTTTTCTACCTTTTACAAAATGAAACAACAAAATAAAAGCAAGCGGACAAAAAAAAAAGGTATCTCAATCATTACTTTGGCCTTTTCTACATTAAAAAGAACTGCTTTCCCACTCTCATCAATTTTTGTTCATTTTATTTACACTCTTTCAAAATATCAGTTTGGGGAGAACTTATATACCTTAAATACAACCTTGTTTTGGGTTTTTTTTTTTTAATAAAGGCAGTGAATCACTGACAGGGAGTGACACAAGTATCTCTAATTAGGATCTCTCCAACAAGTCCAACTGTGATGATGACAGCAGCAATTACAATGGAAAAGCAAAGAATAAGCATCTTCAACAGGCCCCAGCCAGGACAGGGGGCTTGTTTGAGGATTTTAAACATGTCACTCTTCTGTGTTCACTTACACTTCAGACACAGAAATCAATTCAGTCTTGATGTATCCGGTTCCTTTAGGGCCATCAAGTTCCATAGGCTCTGGGGCTAGAAGCAAACACATCGTGGACACTTTCCGTTAGCAGATATCACACAAGAACAATCAGCTGGGACGTCCCTGCTGGCTCAGTGGTAAAGATCCCTGAACCGGGAGGATCCCACATGGTGAGGAGCAGCTAAGCCCATGCGCCACAACTACTAAGCCTGTGCTCTAGAGCCGGGGAGCCTCAGCTACTGAGCCCATGCCCCCTAGAACCCATGCTGTGCAAAACGAGAAGCCACCACAATGAGACCAAGCACTGCAACTGGAGAAAAGCCTGAGCAGCAGCAAAGACCCAGCACAGCCAAAAATAAATTAAAAAAAAAAGAACAATCAACTTTTTCTTTGATCAAGACTGGATTGTTTTCCTTGGCAGTCAGGTTAGATTCCCTGCCTGGGTCACCTGAAATTGTGGTGTGGATGCAGAAACAATGCGAAGAAAAGGGGAGGTACGTTCTGTGCTGAACATAGACAAGATGGGAGAGGCTTTTCTTTCCAAGGCCTGAAGTGCTACAGAAGTTGCATCTGGTTTACCGTCCTGGCCTGGCTGGTGTCACAGACACATCAGTCAAGGTGAGCTGGGGGCATCTTCTCCCCAAGTAATTGTGTTAATACTGAGATAAGATCCTGAAAAACCATTAACTCTGTTGGTATATTCTAAAGCAGGTGAGTCTTAACTTCCACTTTCTCAAATACTTCTCAAATACGATTGAGGAACACTGAGTAGTGGAAGACCTGTGTGCTAAGCCCAGACCTGCTCTCAGTGAGCAGGAGGCCTCATAACTTACTGGGTCACCATGCAGGGACCACTTCTCTTCACCCAGGCCTCCGCTTCCTCAATTTCAGGCGTGGGCTGACATAAGTCAGGTGACCATCAAAGCTCCTTTTATCCCTTCCACTCAGAAAAAGTAAAAAATGTAACAAACACAGAAGACCAGAAGTGGGCTTTTCCAACACCCCTAAAATCAAAACTCATTTGTTCCTTTCTAACTCTCTGTATCAGGCCAAACAATGCATTATGTGTCAACTGTACTATGTTTTGAAGGCCTGCTTTTACCAGTTCAAAAGGAAAGGATGGGCTGGTAGAGTTTATGCTGGTACCCTGTACTTAAAAGGAGGGAAGGGCTGTGTGGAGGAGTGGGATTAAAGCCTGTCTGCAAACCTCTGGACAAGATGAAGGGAGAATATAACCATGGCAACAACTAGGCTGTGCAATGACTCAGCAGGCAACTCCTGCGCACTCTCCCCACTTACCTTCCTTTGGCCTGGAGTAGTATTTTCCAAAGGCATGGTCTTTATCAATATTTGGATACAGAAACTTCAGGGGATTCTCTGGAATATTTTCAGCGGCCATGACTTTATAATTGCGAATAATGTCAGGGAAAGTAACAGCAGAAAGTTCTTTCTTTGTGTAGGGTTCAACCGCATGGAAGTAAGGTTCTAAAAGGAAGAAAAGCAAAGTGAGCCCCATGGAATAGCTCAGAACAACAGAGGAAAGAAACAAAACACTGCAGAATTTATGGATTTAACAGAACCTGGTAAGAACTAAACATAATCTAGGAGTTTCATCACAGAGTGTGTAACTGATTCATTTCTAAATAAATGATTATCCTTTCATTAAGACAGGAAAAACAAAGGCCACCATCACTCTCAATAACATTGCATTTGTCATTATTTACTTAGTTTTGTAAGTCTAGTCAAAAAAGTTTTATTAGACACCTATAAAATAATTAATTACCACTTGAGTCTTCTTGGTTCAAGCCATAGATTAGATTAACAGAAAACTTCACTTCTTTTCATATTGAAAAATGAAAATAAACGATGACAATACAAGGAAAACTTTTTAAACAAACCAAAAATGGACCCTATTTGCTATCTTTTTCTGTAATTCTGAATGCAAAGTCACCCAAACTTTAATTTGCTCCTAGTCTTAGTTCCAGACTTCACTGAACTCCTGCTTCCTAACTGATTCAGGATCTCACTTTGGGGCTCATAGTCCAGAGGTCAGGTGCTCTAGGGACTCTGCTCCTGAACTTCAGACCAAAGCTGGTGATGCCCTGCTAAAACTTGCCAGTTGTCAGTGCTGTACATCTTGGCCTGCTTTGCTAGCTCCATCTCTCTGCAAGTTCCAGGAAGAACAACCAGGCGAGAAGCAGAAAAGGCAGGCTCTGCCACCTATTGTCCTCCCTCCCTGGGCTCTAATCCCGGCTCTCCTGTTTTTCACCAGAATAAAAAATAAATAGAAGTAGAAAAGCATCCCATCTTATGGCATCTTCTAATTGAAAGCAGAAGTCACTGGAATAGATCAGTTTTCC
Source organism: Muntiacus reevesi (assembly GCF_963930625.1). NCBI lineage: Eukaryota > Metazoa > Chordata > Mammalia > Artiodactyla > Cervidae > Muntiacus > Muntiacus reevesi. The sequence continues at coordinate 155,644,733 of NC_089251.1, read as the reverse complement.
CTGCAATCCTTCAAACAGAGCAAACTAAAAGTAACAGTCAAAAGTTACCAGTTTGTCTTTAACCTTTTTTCATCTCCAATGAAAAGTGTTTCTTATTCCACAGAAACCTGTTTTGTGTACTTAGGTTTTCGAAACCGTTTTGCATGGATGTACTGCATCAGATAGAAATACAAGATACAGCCCAGATAAACGTGCACCTGCTCTGTCTGAAGGCAGGGTGGAGAACCAGTCCTGGGACCCCCCCCCAAACAACCAGCCCTCATCCTAGCACATCCACATGGGATTCCCATCAGTGGTTCTGGAAGCTTATGCCTGCACACAATGGGTTTCCTCCCAACAACTAGCTGCCAGTCATAGTGACTCATATTGTTCACCTACAGGTATCAAACCTGAACAAGAGGAAAGAATGTGACCTAGTCTTTTAAACAACCATTACATATACAACAGGTTCCAGGCAGAGTCCACAAACTCGTGGGTATGCAATAAATCCTATTAGGGAAGCTCAGCTGGGGTGGGGTACAGGAGCTGCAATTTTATGTCACAAGCTCATTATTTGTACAAACTGATCTGCAGTGAAGAGGAAGGGCTTGCACCTGTTGGTTGAATAATGTATGCAGGAACCCTGGCTTACCGCCTCCATTCTGGGACCGCTCCACCCACGTGAACGTGATCGCCCCTTCCCGGCAGCTCTCGCTGAAGCGCAGCAGGAATGTCCCGGGCTGTTGATCCTTCAGCAGGGCCCGCTCTCGCTCCTTGCTAATAAAGCCCACAATACACCTGGATGTGGAAAGGGGTCAACGGAGGCACTCTGAGGTTTGGTCATGATTCTATAATTTTCCTGCTCATTTACCAACCAAGATGACTACAACATGACACAAGAACACAGGATAAAAATGTATAGACTATTTTAGATGCTTTAAAATATATTTCATTGACACTTCAGGAATCATTTCAGTCATATGTATATATGCTTGCTGCTGCTGCTGCTAAGTCGCTTCAGTCGTGTCCAACTCTGTACAACCCCATAAACGGCAGCCCACCAGGCTCCCCCTTCCCTAGGATTCTCCAGGCAAGAATACTGGAGTGGGGTGCCATTTCCTTCTCCAATGCATCAAAGTGAAAAGTGAAAGTGAAGTCACTCAGTCGTTTGTCTGACTCCTAGCAACCCCATGGACTGCAGCCTACCAGGCTCCTCTGTCCATGGGATTTTCCAGGCAAGAGTACTGGAGTGGGTTGCCATTGTCTTCTCCGCATATATATGCTTAACTCCCCCCAAAGCTCATTAACCTGGTGCCAATAGATGATCAATAAATACTTTCTGGATTAATGAGCCTTTCATTTTCACTTGGTGATTGAAAATGTCTGAATTTATGCATCTTTTACAGTGAAGAGGAAGGCTCAGACAATCCATTTTCATATTCTTAACTTCTGACCAAGTTAAAGCCTTTGCTGAAATCTCAACTGACCCTGAGAATAAATTAGAAACAATTTACTGAGTTGGGCTTCCCTGGTGGCTCAGTTGGTAAAGAACTGCCTGCAATGGAGAAGACCCAGGTTCGATCCCTGGGTCAAAAAGACCCCCTGGAGAAGGGAAACAACCCACTCCAACTGTTCTTGCCTGGGAAATACCATGGACAGAAGAGTCTGGTGGGCTACAGTCTATGGGGTTGTAAAGAGTTGGACACAACTGAGTGACTAACACTTTGAACTTACTGTGTTAACAACAGCCTTTTCTTCCTTACCGGGAGGCAATAAAGAAGATGCTCAAGAAATTTTTTTAGAATGAATGCATGCATGGCATTCAGGATTTTTAAATTCAGCTTTGAAAATGGGGATATGTGTGTACCCATGGCTGATTCATGTTGAGGTTTGACAGAAAACAGAATTCTGTAAGGCAATTATCCTTCAATAAAAAATTAATTTAAAAATGCATATACATTTATTATGGAAGTATAAGTTTAATCTTATGAGGGCCCACTATCATGAATCCCTGAAGGGACAGCCCATAAGCATCTGTTTCAGTGGGATGCTCACAAGTCTCACCAAATAATAAAGTCTGTCTTGGTCAGGACTGTCTCAGCCTTGCAGTAACGGAGTCTGTGCTCAACATATGCTTCAAAACTACATCTATCTGTGGCCCTTACCCATCATTCCAGAGAGCAAGCAGGTGTTTTTTAATGAGTTCAAGGATGCTTTCGATCCAAAGCCAGAAAGGAAAATTTTTATCATTTATATTTTCCTGTAAGTAAACAGATGCACACATTAGAAACCAAGAAATCCCAAACTCTTTGACTTCTCCTGTCTCCTCCTACCCTCGGGTTTTAGTTTGCAAAGACTGCCCGGCTGCCAAAGCTAGCATTGTCTCCTACAGAGCTGTCCCTCCCCTTCTTATCGGCCTTCAGACACCCAGCTCTCCACTTCCTGAGCCAGACTCTGCTTCCCTCTCCAAACACGAGTGACCCAGCCAGGGCATGACCCTCTGGGTGATCACAGTGCCTTCGCAGCGCTGAACTCCAGGAGCTCGAGCTTGTCAGTACTGTCTGGTGACCCTGGCGGGGTATGATTACCCCCCCGAACTGGGCCCCTGCTTGAGTAGGCTAGGGGACGGTCATCCAGCCCACAGGCTGTCCACGCCAGCAGAGAGCACATGTCACTCACGGACGGGGCTAAAATGCTGCCGAGCCAGGGCCCAGTGTGAGCAAACAGAGGACTCATTTCGGATGTGAGAGAATGTTATCACACAGACAGGTGCTTCCTGTCAGACTCACACTTGGAGCCTAACCTTCGTGCTGAAGGAAAGTAAATAACATGTCCTAGGGGTTCTGTGGGCTAGAGGAACCTGCCAAAGCAAGCACGGAGCAGCCAGCGCCGAGTTGAGAAATCCAAGAACCCTACAGAGAGCAGAAGGCACTCAGAGTGTAAATCCGAGACAGCACCCACCTTACAGAATCTTGTCCATGGAATCAGACCATCGGGGCCGGCGTTGGGGCCTGAAAAATTAAAAACAAGGTTTTTCAGGAACTGGGAATCAATTCTGAAGCTATGGCCGGGCTGATGACTCTTGCATTTGCTCTTAAAGAGCCAACACTCAACCAAGGAAGCGTGTATGTACACGGTCAGTAGTCTCAGATCACTAACACTAGCTCCCTGTGCCTTCTGGGGAAGCCCAGGGGGGTCCGTCCCTGTGCGATGTCACGTGCCATTCCTCCCCCTCCTTCCTTACCAGGCTCCTCGCCCAGTGACCCTGCAGAGTTTTCTTCAAGTGCAAACTAAGACCAAGAATCACTTGCAGGTGATTGATTTAGCTGACACAACTTTATGCGCTTATTTTAGCTATTAATTAGGTATTTCCCTCAGCCCTCCAAATAGGACACAGGCTCAGAGAGGCAAACCAAAAGGTAAGTGAGAGAAATGAAAGGGGAAGGAAGCCTGGGGGTCATCATCGACACAAACCAAAGCGGCTGAGCCATGAGAAGTGGTGAGACTGACACCGCTCTTCACAGAGAATCGCAGATAAGCCATTACAGGCAGGAAGGGTATCCATCTTAACTCTCAGCAAACAAGGGAATGGAATAAGGTGACTCCTTACTTTTAACTAAATTGCACAAGACCCCCACTGTGACAGCTACATGGCCGAGAGAGGGCACTGCTGAGAGCTATCCAGGTTAGGAAAAGTACACTGATGCCTGCAGGACACGGAGCTCTGCTGTACAGAAAGCAAATCTGAAAAAAAAAAAGCCATCTGTGGATTTAAAAAAAAAATAGTTCCGATATTCCCATTCATTGAAGATCTGACCTTGAGACTGGTGGGTCTTAGATTTGCTTAGTGTAGAAGACTAACAAATCCATGACATTAGCTACTGAAAGGGAATTCTCTATCCTGGCCTGGACCCTGCCCATCAGGTCGTGTGATCATGGGTATCTCCTGACATGGGCACTGTCTCCTCCCGTTTGGGCCACCTGACATAAGAGACCTGGGTGTGTGCTGTGGGGTGGGTGGTCCCAGGACCTGACTCTTACAATGTTGGGGGCTTACTTTTTTCTCCCCACGGTTAATCAGACTTCATCTTTCTCAGACTTCACCTTTCTCCAAGAATTTATTTTAGCCACAACTAATATATTTTACATAATTCAGAAATCTTTCCCTTAGGAGCCTTGCTCAGAAATGTTAATATGAGATAATGGGAAAATGATTCATTTAAATCTTCTATCAAGTTGGCAAGTCCTTCTAAAGTGAGGCATCACTCTCACTTAGCTATAATAAATGACGGTTGGAAAAGCCAATAGATTCCTAACACTCTCCTACCTTGAACAAAATGAAGAGCAAAGAGGGGAAAGGAGAAGTCAAGATAATTTTCATGAATTTCGACTGTTACATAAAAAGTGAATATGCTCATACCAAGAAGTTTCTCCCCCAGCATGTTCAGCTGGTCCACATTGAGACCTCTTTTGGTGACAGAAGAAAACTGCCAACTCAGCACCTCTGAAAGCTGAGACCATCGTGCACAAGGTGGGTTCAGGAAGAAGGAGAGATTCTAGAAAAAAAACACGGAGAAGCTGAAAGCCGCTGATGAGTCACCAGTCACAAGCTCAGCGTGGAAACATGGATCTGCGCCAAAGTTCAGCTCTAGTCTCTGACACACGTATTTCCATAGCAGCAGAGAGAAATGGTTCTCACTGTTTGCAGACTCGCATCTGTGCATTTATCTACTCACTAAAATTTAACTCCCGAATCAATACTCGTGGCACTTCAGCACTCATTTGCAGGCATACCCAGGCACAGAGTCGTGAAAACTTTGAGTCACCAAACATGTATGTTTCCGGTTGAAGTCAAACAAAGCTTTGCTCCACCTTCCTGTTTCAACTCTCACACTACACCCAAGTGTCCTCTTTGAGGTCTGTTTAATGCTGTGGTCTTTACATTTCTGTAGGGTTTTTGCTGGTGATTTCATTTAAAATGCCCCTCAAAGGCGAGTTGAAGTGCTGTCTAGTGTTCCTCAATGCCTTAAGGAGCAAATGCACATGATATATAAGTTTTGTTCAGACTGAGTTATAAAGCTGTTTGCCATGAGTTTGATGTTAATGAATCAACAAGCATGTTAGATAAGGGATCTTTAAACAAAACAAGGTGATGTATTGATCTGCAGATGCGAGGATTTTGCCAGAGGCTGGCGGGAACCCATACTTCCCTTAGGCATAGTGACTCAGTATTCGCTAAATCAGTGTTCACAGTGACTTCAAAGAACCTAAGTACAGTAAATAATTGGAATCAATTGTAGTTGACCGACCATGAGTATCCACACTCTTAAGAACAGAGCCTGCTTGTTTAGCAAGTGTATACATTTTTAAAAAAGCATAACACAAAATCATCTGTTGCCCAAGCTTATTCACATGGAAGGAAAATAATAATTTTTAATTTCTAGTACATACACATGCTTCTGGAATGCTTCGCTATTTCAGAATTACTCAGCTCCTTAGCAGTGAGTTGAGTTGTGCCACTTTCCCCTCAACATCTGGTCCAAACAGGCTCTTTCAAATATGCAGAACTAGAGCAGGGGGAGTCTTTAAACCCTAGTATGAAAGTAGATGTGTTTTCCTTACCCGGGGTTCTGCCACCAGCATGTTGTACCACAGGATAGAGGCCCAGCCACTTGGGAGCTGGCTGACATTGGAGATCACCACGACGGGTAGAGAGGTCGTCTACAAGATGACAAAGACCTTGAAATCCTCGGAATCCCAGAAGCAGTACCTGCAGACCACTATGCAGCCTCACAGCTAATCAAGGAACCCTATGTACATTTGCATATATTTCATTCTTGAAAATTAAGAATGTAAAGGTACAGTCTTTTGTTTTTAGTTGAATTTATCTTTGACATACATTTTCAATTAAGAAATAAATGTCAAAGCTTCATATAAAAAATTAACACAGGACATCTTAACTGGAACATTGGCTTATTGGAGCTTCCCTTGTGGCTCAGCTGGTAAAGAATCCACCTGCAATGTGGGAGACCTGGGTTCGATCCCTAGGTTGGGAAGATCCCCCAGAGAAGGGAAAGGCTATCCACTCCAGTGTTCTGCACTGGAGAATTCCATGGACTGTATAGTCCATGGGGTCGCAAAGATTCAGACACAATTGAGCAACTTTCACTTCAGACAAAGGTTAACTTAGTTTTGTAGCAGATTGAACCATTAAATTAGCATTGAGATAGTACTGACTGAAAACAGCAATCTTTTTTTTTTTTTTTTAACAATTAGATAAGTATGTCTAAAATAAAAATACATGTATCAGTTTAAAGTAAAAATAAAGTTTCCCGGGAACATGTAAGTCTTACCTCAAGGTCAATGACCAAACCAGGCTGGCACAGCTGGGTTTCAAAACTAAGGGAGTGAAGCTCTTCAGTGACAATGAGAGGACCCTTGAAAAAGAAAATGGGAAAAACACGAATACAGTGATTCGTTCATTGATCCTGCAATTAGCAAGAAACTACTAAGCATTTTAACAAGCTCCAGAAAGCATGAACCCAATCAGGGACAATTTAGAAGATTCTAGCTTTTAATAATCTATCCCAGATAATTATCCTGAGTATCTCAGTGTTCTCTCAAAGATCAGATTTCTAATATTTTGGCAAGGGTTATGGATCAAGGGGAAGAAATGTTGATAGGGAAATAGCAACTTCTAATGAGTTTATTCACAACCTAAGGCTTCCCAGCCCTCAGTCCCCTCTGCCCACCACGGACCTGCCTGGCCTGGGCTGCATACCTCAGGCTGACAAGGGGTGGAAAGTGTAAACATGTTCCAAGTGTGACCATCTGCCAGGAGAGCAGATTTGCATAAGCCTGGCAGGTTATAATGTGCCTTGGTTGGTTTGGGTAGAAAGGTTATTGTGTTCCAAGTGCCTTCATACACATTATCTAATGTGAGCCTCACAACAACCTTAGAACCTGAGAGGTGTGACTCCATCCCTGCTCCTGGGCGAGGAAATGAAGTTCCCAGTTGGTCACTGAGAGTCAAGATCCAAAAATGAGGGCTGGTCAGGCCCAGGCGGGCACCTGTCCCACAGCGCCACGCGCCCTCTGCTGGTTGTAGTAGGGAAGGACAGCGTGCTCGGCAGGCACAAAGAACAAAATCCGACCAAACCAAAGCAACTCCAGCCATCCTGTCCTCTGCCCATGGTTCATCTCTGAATGCATCCCAAACATAGCTCTTCAAGGACAAGCCGTGACGAGGGGACTGACAGAAGGATAATGGCACTGGACAGGGCACACATAGTTTTTGGCAGGGCAGTCATGAAGCTGGCCTCTGATTCTAGCTCTGATAATTATTTCCTGTGCACACTTAGCTAACTCTGGCAAACTTCCTGTGGTCCAATTTCCTCACCTGTGAAATGTGAGTAACACAGTAGCCCACTGCACCTATTCCGCTGGGCTGTTGGTGAGGGTCCAGAAAATTCATTGCAAAATCACTTGACAACCAGAAAGCACACGCAGAGTGGCTTTACTGTTATCACACATACCCATATCCCAGAGCTTGCCTGCAATAAGCTGCTCTTACCTGCTGGTCTTTCCCACTGCTCACCCCTCTGTGAGGTGTCCCTGGCCACCCACGACCACCAGGGCCATGGAGCCAAGCTCACCGGACAGAGCTGCTAGTTAGGAGACCAGTCATGACAGAGAAAGACTTACCTCATTAGTTCTGGCACCAGCATTTTTCTGTTCTTTCAGTTGCTAAAAAAAAAAAAACAAAAATCTTAGTAAATAGCTATATAATAATCCTCAAAGTTGCTACTTCCATCTACAAATCAAAACAAAGTGTGGACTTAGAGTGAAGGAGGTGAAAATATTTTCAGGATGCAGAACAGGAGGTGAAGTGACCCTTGTAGGGGCTTATGAGGTGAAGGGGGGGGTGCCTTTCCCCAGCATCCTGACACCCTGCAAACACCGCAGGGTTCAGAAGCAGCCAGGGAAGTGGCATGCTGCTCCCTCCCCTGGGCAAGCTCGTTCTGAACTGTCCCTGTCACTGTCACCAGCTGTGCCAGGCTCCCCAGGCTGTGGGCACAGCTTCTCCCACCTCTGCTTCCCTCGGCAGAATCTCCCAGGCTGGCCCTGCATCTCAAGCTTCTCAGACCGTCCTTTGAAAAGGTCTTCAATCACGTAGCTTTTAAGGAAGCAACTTGGAGCACCCGGAACAGCTCTGGACACCCTCAAACTCCCGGTTTCGACCAAGGCTCTCACTTAAGGTCCAGCTTCCTAACCATGAGTCTGTGGGCTCCTGAGATGGCTGCCAGTAAGAAAAAGGGTGCAGCTTCCAGGCCAGGACGTGCATAGGGCTCAGCACCAACGCCTCTGCAGAACACCTGGCAGCCCCGCATTTTCGGGGAGAGAGGGGAGAAGGCACCGCCTGTATAAACCCCTCTGCTGGTTTCCACCGCCCACTGCCCGGGCCCCACTCCCCTGGAGACAAAGTGGTCGAGACAGTGGTCGCAGGCAAGACCCCAGCAAGGAGATGGTGATGAAGGGACCCAGGAGACACGCCTGGGGTCTGCCATACTTGGAGGGGTGGAAGCACCAGTCAGGATGTGCGGGAATAATGACCTTCAGGAAAATTCCAAGAGTCTAGAGTGAGTGATCACTGAGGTGGTCAAGGGACCACATGCAGAGAGCTTGTGTGCATGCTGGCTTGTGGAATATTTTACTGAGCTCACTTTCCCCCAACGAAGGCATATCTGAGAGAGACAGGCAGAGAGAGTGAAGAGCCGTGGGATGAGGAGGAGGAGCCAAGATTCCCCAAGTCCTGCTGAAGTCTCCAGCCACAAACTCTAGAAGTCTCCTCCCAGAGGAGCCCCTCTACATCACATATGGCCAGAGTGCCACTCCATTATAAGTCAGTCCTGATAAGCCAGACACAGCAGAAAAGGGGGAGATGGGTCTCCCTACCAGGTGTCGGAATTCTGCCGCCAGACTCCCATTGGTGGACTCTTCCATGTTCATCACCTTCGTGTGAGTGCCCAGAATGTTGAACTTCCTAAACCTAGACAACACAGGGAAGGGATACTTAAAAGGCTGAGAACTGTTAAAGCAACACATAAACAAACAAAGTAGAGAGCAAAACAGAGTGCAAAGTATTTCACGTACCCTTTTACTGTATTTCTCTCATTCACATCTCTACAAGAAAAAAAAAATGTAATCATACATGTGTATTTAAAATGTGAAATTCACATTCACAAACATATAAAAGTATAAGATCTATAACCAATAAATCTATACCTATGGGTTTTCTTGCCTATCATTCATTCAGTCCCTCAATCAACCCACACCAGCACTGCCAAGTTTTGCTGAGTAACCTTGGGCAAGTAAACTGGGCCTCACTTTTCTCTTCTGTACATCCTGCCAGCAGAACCAACCACACAGCACATCGGCAGGAAGAAACTAGCCAATGGGTAAGGAGAGCAGAGAGCGCACCCTCAGGAAATGCGAGCCTGAGTTATCACAACTTACCGAGCAGTGACTCCCTCTGCAGGAGGCAATGAGCCAAGCCCTGGGGACTCAGCAGAGAGTACTGCTCTGGGTTACAAAACTCAGAGGACCCTCCGAAGTGACAGCGCGAGTCTTATTTTTGCTCTTTATTAGTTTTAATGCTTTCATGAAAGTACCTGAATAGTCAGTTATTTGGGGAAACTGCCAAGTTTTAAATCTGAGGTTAAAATTTTGAGAGACCAGAATCTTAGGATTCTGTTGTTCAGCGATAATGTTGCCATCTTCTGGACAAATAATGTATGTTAGGGGCAGGTGAAGGTCAGAGACCATTCGTGCGCTCCCAGTTAAATGAGTTAGCTTCCTTTCCTGTCCCAACTAGACGTTCAGTGCTTTTGTGGCTGATAATCACTGTCAGCTATGACAGTGACCTATTTTCCTGCCAAAACTAAGAAGAAAACTTCAGAACTGGAATAGACAGAAAGGACAAAAAGGCAAGAACAAACCGAAAGAGACACTGACAAGCAGACTGTGGCAAAACTGCGGTAGCCACAAAAACCTCTGCAACTCTGCCTTTAAAGACACAGAACGTATTTCCTTGTCTCTTGAATTTCAGGGGACTCTGACTTGCTTTTCCAGACACCATGGATGGGAGCAGTGCTGTGCAAGTTCCAAGGCTGGACTAAGAGGCCCAGCACGCTGCTGCCTGGATCCACTTGGAACACCACGGCCATGTGAGAAAGCCCAGGCTGGCCGCTCTGACAGCCCCACAGAGAAGGGCCCAGTTATCCCAGCCAAAACCTCAGACATATAATGAGGTCATGCTAGACCACCCAGCAACAACCAGGCCAGCTCAGATTAGAAGGACCACCCACAGCCCACAGAATAATAGAAATAATAAGTTTCTGAGTTTAAGCCACCAAGTTTTGAGGTTATCTGTTATGCAGCAAAAGCTAAGTGCTACAAAGAAAAACCAAAGAAGATGGGAGGAAAACAAAGGTACAAACAAAGAAGGCTATAGTTACAGGAATAGAAAGAGACAAAAGCCAGAGGAAAGTGACTTGGAGTATCATAAATGGTTTTGAAACGTAGTAAACACACCAACAAAAGCATTAAATATATCAAGAGGGAATGGCAGGGGCTAAGCCATCTTGTTCCTTAATGAAGTGCCTAGGTCACTGCTAGTTTGGGTTCAGGGTCTAAGGACAAAACAGGATAGACCTGCTCCATTTAGACTCCTTGAGAGCCTGCCCATTCCTGGGTCCCTACTGTTCAGAAGAGACAAGTGTAAAGCCAGCAAGCTCCATACATGCCCCCCAAAATGCCGTCAGTTTCACTCCAGAAACAGGCCCATACTGGCCGAAGAATCACGGTGGCCTGGAGCCTGATCAAGTACCCCTTCTCTGGGGCTGACCTAGTTGAGGTGGTAGCTGCTTGGAACAAGCATATATGCATAAAATGCACTCATACTTTTGGTCATTTGTAGTCTAAAAAGGCATGCTGATACCAGCTCTTAGATAAAGTTCCCAATACCCAGGAATTACTGGTTTAAATGGGCTGGAATCACTAACGAATAGCCCCGCTGCATCAGTCCATGTTTGGTTAACAAAACCAACGTTTCAACAGTATATGTAGCCTTGATATTAGCGGTATCTTACTTGTCAAATAAGACTTTGACTTTCAAGTTATAATTCAGCTCTTGCAACTTCACCAGCAGCCTGAAAAGAAAAAGTCATAATTACTTTTAAAAATTATCTATTATGCCAAATCCATATTGATGAACATTTCAACAAGCCCCACCCCATCCAGTTTTTGGTTATTACGAACAATGGAACTGACATCCTTGTATGTTTACTTGGATTTTTTTTTTTAAGTGTATTTGTAGGATAAATTCCTAGATGTGAAGTTGCTGGGACAAAACTGTAATGTTAAATTCTGACAGCAAGCAACAGATTTTATATTCACACCAAATGTAGTGAGGGCACCTGCTTCCCCATTCTGCCTCACCAATACTGAGGTTTATCAAAATTTCTATTTTGGGCTAATTCTGTAGGTAAAAAATGGGCTTGCCTGGTGGCTCGGCACTAAGAAATCTGCCTGCCAATGCAGGAGATGCGGGTTCGATCCCTGAGTCAGGAAGATCACCTGGGGAGGAAATGGCAACCCACTCCAGTATTCTTGCCTGGGAAGTCCCGTGGACAGAGGAGTCCAGTGGGCTACAGTCCATGGGATCACGAAGAGTCAGACATGACTGAGTAACTACACAACAGAGGTAAAAAACAGCAAACTTTACCCTTTACCAAAACTTGTATCTAATGCTTAACCTGTTGGGAGAAAATAAAAACTCTGACCCATAATCAGGAAAATGAGGGTCATCTCTCTAACCACTCCAGGGCAGTGTGGAAAGATAGAGGGACAGAACCCTGGGCTGAGACTCCAGTATGTTTCTGTTCTGATGAGCTAGAGGCCCGGGGAAGAGCCCCCTCACGGGCTGGCTCCCTTTAGTCAAGCAGGTGGTGGGATGAGATGCTGCCCGTGCCAGTTGAGTGCTGGGACTTCACGGGTGTCAGAGTCTGGTGCCATAGCACTGGTAGCCGGGACGCAGCACCTGTGGACCTAACTCAGCAGCACTTTGGCAAAAATGACTAGGGCCAACTCTGAAGGTAAGTCCAGCTCTTCTGAGTCCAGCTGCTCATCAGCAGAGATAAAGCTATTAATAAATGAATGCAGCCATGCAACCGAAGAAAGTAAAGCTGGACATTCTCGTATGGAAACATTTCTACAATTTATTACGAAGGAGAAAAATAGTCTGCCGAACAACAGACAGCAGAACTCTGGCTTCTAAAAATGAAATATATCATGTCATATATACTTTTGCAAGTCTATGCATGAAAACCACATGTATATAAAAGTACAATGTATTTATTTATATATTCATGTATACATGGACAAAATTCTGGGAGGGCTGACACCAGGCTGCTTACTGTGGTAGTCTACAGATATTTAGATCACATACAACTTTGACAATCTGATGAAAGTTATGAACAAACACACTCACCAGAAAAATGTACCAGTCATTTACACACACTGCATCCATTTCAGGGGGAACATAAAACTCAGGTTATAGGCTCATGCTCAAGAGGGGATGAGGCTACTGGGAACTTTTATTCTCTACCATGTGCAGTTCTGCAATTTTGAATTGCTATTTACAGTAAACATTCATTACACCTATAACTGGAAAAAATTGTGGGGTGTGTGTATATACACACATATCTTTGTTATATTTCTAGTTGAATAGAAAAGACTCTTAAGATATTCTAAGTAAGAATTCATATTAAAACACCTACTGCAAAATTACTTCCTCTAAAGCACCCCTCTATATAACCAGGTTGTGGAAGGAAGCTGGGGTGCAAATTTTGTGATAGGAGGTGTGGAAACAAAGTTAAACTGAAAGTGTTAGTCACTCAGTCATGCCCGACCCTTTAGGACCCCATGGACTGTAGCCCTTCAGGTTCCTCTGTCCATGGAATTCTCCTGGCAAGAATACTGGAGCGGGTTGCCATTTCCTTCTCCAGAGGATCTTCTGGGTGCAGATGAACCCAGGTCTCTTGCGTTGCAGCGGGATTCTTTACCATCTGAGCTACCAGGGGAGGCCTAAGGAGGGGTGAGACTTCCATCTTCTCTTTATTACCTCAGTTTCACAGTGAACTGGACTCCAGTCTTCAAGACCAATGGCCTCTGAGGGTGAGTTGGCATGCAGGGCTGTCTTTCCACCACAAATGAGCTATAAATACCCAGCAAAGGATAAATTAGCATTTCCATTAAAGTTGAGGCAGTAAAAAGTTATTTTCCCTAAGGAGGAAAGGGAGCTAGAGGGCACAGTCTAAAAAACAGTTGAAAAACTTCTAATCAGTTGGATGAATAAGCTGAAGTTTTACAGTCAATAAAGACATCCCCAAGCCTAACAGATGCACTCAACAAAGTCAGTAATTGCAAAGATCTGTGACACTCTTCAACAATGAAAATTCTCAATTGGATTCTCTTCATTTACAAATTTAAGAATCAAATTTGCTCGTTCAACAGTGTGGTGATCATTTTGCAACATACACAAATATCAAATCACTACTGCTGTATAACTAAATATAATGTTAATATATCAATAATATCTCAATTTAAAAATAAAAAACAGTAACATAAAAACAAATTTTACTATAGTTGAAAATGAACCAAGTAGCATAGTGCTTACCACCATGCTTTGAAACTTACATTTTAACATCCTTTGGAAAATTTCTATTCCAGGAAAATTGTTTAGCAATATTTATTACCTAATAAACACTTCCAAATAGTAATTTTCATTTAAAAAAAGAATAAAATATACACTCCAAAACCCAAGTAAATGTCCTTGATTATTTCAAAATCAAGGTAGAGAGTAAAAGTTGAGTGCATCTATTTCAAAATCCAACATTTGGACATTCCTGTATGAACATGAGCCACAGGGAACAGAAGACATTTTTATTACGTCAAGTTAGCATTTAAAAACTGCAATATGAAAAAATAAATAAAAAAATAAAAACTGCAATATGAACTCTACTCTTCTACTCAGGGCCGCTTATTGACCTACTAAGCGCACTGGGAACACCTAGTCCTGGGTAAGGCACTACATAAGGCCCTGATGATAAAAGAAGATGGCAAAGGCACATCTCTGTCTATGAAGACCTTCCAATTTACAGCAAAGATAACAGAAATGCATAGACAATGATACAACAAAATCCAGAACAGGAGAATAAAGAATAAACTATAGCTCTGGAAGGGAGACAGCGTCTGCCCAGAAACCCTGGCAAAGTTTCATGATGGGATATACGCAGAAACATTGAGGATGCAGTTTCAAAATGAGCTACCAGAGAAGAAAGCTCTGAGGCAGAGGAACTATTGTTGGGAGAGGCATGGAGAAGCAGATGTCCAGGGTGGGCACCAGGTCAAGTCTGCCTAGAAATGGGGCGTGTGCAGAAGCAAACGCGGAACGGCTGGTAAGGGCCAGGCTGTGGGGGTGGGACCTCGGTGACCAGATGAGGGGCTCCCCTCAGAGTAGCAGGTGATGAAAAATCAAGCAGAACTCTGCTATGGCAGAGCAGAGAGTCACAGGGACTAGGGAAGAAGGGGCTGGGGCGGAACCATTTGAAAAGCTACCATGTAATAGTTCAGTAGAGAGCTTGAAATGTGATGAGACCACGGAATAGGGAAGAGAGGGCAAATACAAGTTAGACTCAATAGACTGGTTGAGTCTGGTCTCATCACAGACTAGCCAGAGAGAAGGAGACAGGTCACTGGAGTAGGAGGTCACAAGAAAGACAGGCCCTTGGCATAAACAGGGATTCAGGAAGACCTGGCTCAGGGAAGCCATAAAAATCTTTACACACTCTACCAAACCCTTCTTAATTATCTGAATTACCATAAAATTTTCCTCTGGGTAAAATAACTGCAAAAGGTGCAAAAACATCTCGCTCAAGTTACCTCTGAATGAGCTGCTGGAAGAGGTTGAAGGTGCGGTCCCATAAGGCTTGCTTGTTTTTGGTGATGGGGTCATGTTCATAGGTGTATTTCTGTTCCAACTCCTCAAGTTTTTTAAGCTGCTGACGAACCTGCTGCAGACTCTCCGCCACTATGGTAAACCTGGGAAGGTACAAGTCACCGAGTCTTCATCAGAAACAGCTGCAAAGCAGTCTGGATTCAGAGAATCACAGAAACCAACAAGCACTGTTTACAGACAACACGTGATATTATCTGCCCAGCCTTGCAGTGCAGGGAGAAACAGAGAACAAATCTTGTCTTGGTGTAAAGTGAAAAAGTGAAACTGTTAGTTGCTCAGTTGTGTTAGTTGCTCTTTGTGACCCCATGGACTGTAGCCCTGACAGGCTCCTCTGTCCATTGAATTTCCCAGGCAAGAATACTGGAGTGGGTAGTCATTCCCTTCTCCAGGGGATCTTCCTGACCCAAAGATGAAACCTGGGTCTCCTGTATTGCAGGCGGATTCTTTACCATCTGAGCTACCAGGAGTCATTATTTGTGAGAAAAAACTAACATGCCCTGAATGATTACAGCCCAAATAAAACGCCTCTGCACCCGCCGAGATGGACGTGAGCCGAGATGGACGTGAGCCGAGATGAACGTGAGCTGAGATGAACGTGAGCAGAGATGGGGCGGGGGAGTGGGAGCTTCTAGGGCAGTGGTCCCCAACCTCTGGGGCCTAATGTCTGATAATATGAGGTGGAGCTGATGTCATAGAAATAAAGTGCACAGTAAATGTAATGTGTTATTGAATCATCCTGAAACCATTCCCCCACCCTGTCTGTGAAAGAACTGTCTTCCAACAAACCAGCCCCTGGTGCCAAAAAGTTTGAGGACTGCTGTCTAGGGAATCTTGGACTTCAACTGAGTTATCATATAATTGGGACTTAAACGCACAGGGTAAAGGGGGCGGGGTGCAGAGGGAGGGGACATGATAAGGCAGACAATCTAGGAGGTGATGTGGCGGCAGTGAGGGGCCCCTGCAGATTTTATATCAGGGCAGTGACACTGTGCAGGGAGGAGGAAGAAAGCAACCTGGAGTCAAGGCAGCAAGACAGAGGGCGGATGGAAGCCGGGTTAGGAGGAGACAAGGGAACAGGGGTTACTAGGTCACTGACCTGAAAGAGAGGCAAGGTACATAATCTAACCATTATCAGACACTCAAAATATGTATAAACCAAGGAGGAAAGCTGCCGACTACTCTCAGGTTCCTCCATCCTGATAGTAAAGCAAAGGTGATGGAGCCTCTGAGCGGTGTTGGACTGTGGAAGTCCTGGCCTGGAGTGATAAGAGCATCAACTCCCCAGTGAAAAACATCTCCTCCAGTTGGTGTTTTCAGTCCTTGAATCCAGGTCATAGCCCCAAGAGCACAGCCCGTGGGTGTGAAATGAGAGGCAGGATAACAGTGGCAGGCGGGCGCACGTCCCACAAGGATTCTAACCCAGCAATTCCCAATCCTGTTTGGGCCGAGGGACACAAGAAAATGCTGACAATTCTTGCACAGCACAGTGGGGGACAATGGAGGGCATTCACATCTCCACAAGAGGCTCCATGTGGCCCAAGATGATCAGAGGGGCTCTAGACAGTGAGGACCTCACCCCACTCCTGGGGGAAAAGAAAGAAAAACAGCAATCCAGAAAGTAATCTCATGAGATCTTTGGTCCTTGGGCCCTTCAGAACTGCTCCAGGCCACCACCCACTCCTGCCCACTGACTCTACTGCTTCCACCTGGTCTGCTCAGCTCTGTCCGTCCTCCCTGGGCTCTGCTAAAACCTTTGGTTCAGTTCAGTCGCTCAGCCACGTCTGACTCTTTGCGACCCCACAGACTGCAGCATGCCAGGCTTCCCTGTCCATCACCAACTCCCAGAGCTTGCTGAAATTCATGTCCATCAAGTCGGTGATGCCATCCAGTTATCTCATTCTCTGTTGTCCCCTTCTCCTCCTGCCTTCTATCTTTCCCAGCATCAGGATCTTTTCCACTGAGTCAGTTCTTCGCATCAGGTGGCCAAAGTATTGGAGTTTCAGAATCACTCCTTCCAATGAATGTTCAGGACTGATTTCTTTTAGGATTGACTGGCTTGATCTCCTTGTAGTCCAAGGGACTCTTAAGAGTCTTCTCCAACACCATGGTTCAAAAGCATCAATTCTTAGGTGCTCGGCTTTCTTTATAGTCCAGCTCTCACATCCATACATGATGGTTGTGAAAAACCACATGGTTTTGGAAAAACCATAACTTTGACTAGACGGACCTTTGCTGGCAAAGTAATGTCTCTGCTTTTTAATATGCTATCTAGGTTGGTCATAGCTTTTCTTCCAGGGAGCAAGCATCTTTTAATTTCATGGTTGCAATCACCATCTGCAGTGATTTTTGAACCGAAGAAAATAAAGTCTCTCACTATTTCCATTGTTTCCCCACCTATTTGGCAGGAAGTGATGGGACCGGATGCCATAATCTTAGTTTTTTGAATGCTGAGTTTTAAGCTAACTTTTTCACTCTTCTCTTTCACTTTCATCAAGAGGCTATTTAGTTCTTTGCTTTCCGCCATAAGGGTGGTGTCATCTGCATATCTGAGACTGCTCAGATATTTCTCCCAGCAATCTTGATTCCAGCTTGTGCTTCATCCAGCCCAGGAGTTAGCACAATGCATTCTGCATGTAAGCTAAATAAGCAGAGTAACAATATACAGCCTTGATGTACTCCTTTCCCAATTTGAAGCCAGTCTGTTGTTCCATGTCTGGCTCTAACTGTTGCTTCTTTACCTGTATACAGATTTCTCAGGAGGCAGGTCAGGTGGTCTGGTATTTCAGTCTCTTTCAGAATCTTCCACAGTTTGCTGTGATCCACACAGTCAAAGGCATTGGCGTAGTCAATAAAGCAGATGTTTTTCTGGAACTCTCTAGATTTTTCAAAGATCCAGCAGATGTTGGCAATTTGATCTCTGGCTCCTCTGCCTTTTCTAAATCTAGCTTGAACATCTGGAAGTTCATGGTTCACACACTGTTGAAGCCTGGCTTAGAGAATTTTGAGCGTTACAGTGTATGAGATTTTGCTGATGAGTGCAGCTGTGCAGTAGTTTGATCATTCTTTGGCATTGCCTTTCTTTGGAATTGGAATGAAAACTGACCTTTTCCAGTCCTGTGGCCACTGCTGAGTTTTCCAAATTTGCTGGCGTATTGAGTGCAGCATTTTCACAGCATCATCTTTTAGGATTTGATATAGCTCAACTGGAATTCCATCACCTCCACCAGCTTCGTAGCGATGCTTCCTAAGGCCCACTTGACTTCACATTCCAGGATGACTAGCTTTAGATGAGTGATCACATCATCATGGTTATCTGAGTCATGATCTTTTTTGCATAGTTCTTCTGTGTATTCTTGCCACCTCTTCTTAATATCTTCTGCTTCTGTTGGGTACATTTCTGTCCTCTACTGTGCTCATCTTTGCATGAAATGTTCCCTTGGGAATCTCTAATTTTCTTGAAGAGATCTCTAGTTATTCCCATTCTATCGTTTTCCTCTATTTCCTTGCACTGATGATTGAGGAAGGTTTTCTTATCTCCTTGCTATTCTTTGGAATTCGGCATTCAAACATCCTCAGAGCAGACTAGAGATACAGGCCTTTCTGTCTCTATTCTATCCTCAGACTTAAATACAAAAATCAGAGAAATGAATCTCCATTTAAATAAAGGGCCTGCCTGGCTCACCAGTGTTGACTGGGAAAGTCCTGGAGTTCCCAGAATAGTATGGGAACCTCCACGACCAGGCTCCAGCCTCTTGTCTGCTCTGTTTCCTTCCTTCCTTATCTGGCATCCGACTCTCTAGACACCCAATGTAAGAACTTTGGGGCCAGGTCCTTCCCCCCCTGCTGCTTTTGTCCACACCTTTTTCCTCTCTGGTCTGTGAAGTTTTTTCCTGTTCACTCTCGAGTCAGTGCAAGGCCATCTTGTCTCCTTTTATCTTTCCTGGTGACTCCTTCCTTCATCCTCCATGGACTCTGAATGGTCTCTGTTAGAACCCTGGCAATCTTTCACTAAGTAGTTATTACCATGTCCATCTCCCATCTCCCCAGTGAAGTTCTTTGCTGGCAACAACCAAGAATCATTCACCTTGTGTTCCAGGTCCTAGCCCAGTACCTGGCATACTGCATATAATAAATATTTACTAGATGGATGGCTGAATGAGTGGCCCACTGTTATTTCAAGTAAGCCTGGAAAATGCCTCAAGCCCTTTCATTTTTAATAAAACACTGGGACTTACGTTGTTAAATGTGCTGTGTGATGACCATGTCACTGGTGTGTTGGCATAGTCAAGGGACACATCCCACAGTGCGTGTCCAGCAGGAGAGGAGTGCTCCACACCAAGCTCAGCATGGCCACAGGCATGATCAACACTGCTTTTCAAGTGTTTCTAGGGCAAGAAGCAGCTGGATTATGTCCAGCTCCAAATGGAAGTTTTCACGGGGTCCGTGCAACTAACACAGCTTGAATGTTCACTCTACAAGTTTATGCAGCTCACCAATCAGCTGCCAGTCTTACCAATTTTGCAGCTGATCCAGGCAAGCGTTGGGGGGCCCCCCAATACAGGCACTCTGCTGTCTCCGCTTCCACTCCACCAGTTCATCATTAATCAGGGCTTTCTGGGTAAGTTCGGTGGCATTCAACAACTCTATTATTTTGAGAACGACTTCCTAAAGGGAGAGAAAGACACACAGTGAAATAAACACATCTTTAATCATGGAATTTTATTCTTTCCTCTCAACTGGGGCACTAAGCCAAGTGGTTATAAAAAATAATTTTTGCCTCATTTCTAAATTTCAAGTTCATTATTTACAGTCTGTGACAAAAGTACTGTGTTATTCTGGAACATGAAATGCTACCTTTCTCTTATTGTCCAGCATTAAGTACATCTTCTGGAGTAACAACTGTTCTTGTTTCTGATCATTCTTTGCCACGCCGTTGGTTTCATGTTCTGTGAATTGGGAGAGACAGCAGATAAACAAAAATGTGAGACGACAAAACCAACTGAAGGCAAGATTCACATACATTTAGGGAAAATATGACCCAAATGCTATCTGAAGACAGGTCCAAGCTTGGTCTTATCAATCACTATTGAACAAAACAAAAAAATACCGGAACAGGACACTCTGAAACAAAGTCCTTGTTTTCAATGGCTCATGTAAATGAGAAATAGTACTGTCTGGTTCTTAAGTCACTGTCGGAATATTACCTCAATGAACATAAGGGACAAGATTAAAAACCTCAGTTTAAAGCAAAATTGATACAAAGCATCTCCGTGGCTTTGAAAGAGAAGCAAACAATTTGGAAAAGTGTCACTGAGGTTTCTTTCTCTCCTATTTTTATTCACATTATTACAAATAATGTTTCCATTTTATCATGACATCCTCCAAGGACTGCTAGGGTAACAGCAGTACTCTGCTTGTTCTATACACAGTGCACACTTTGAGGTTATTTTCAGGTGGACATCCTGTCATCATTAAAAACAAGCCACAACAACAACATAGAGTAAAATTGCTCTAAAACAAGGGGGAAATGCTGAACTTCACCTCTAGTGTGCACACACAGAGCTGGAACATTTGAAGAAACTTTGGGGATTAGGGTGGGGAACTCCAAACACCTATCCATCTATGTCCATCAGTAGGTGAAGCACAGTGAGTAAAGTGAATAGCACACACCAGTGGGTGTCAACGGGGGGTGATTTTGCCGCCCAGAGGTCACTTGGCAACATCTGGAGACAGTTTTGAAATGGCAACCCACTCCAGTACTCTCGCCTGGAAGATCCCATGAACAGGGGAGCCTGTCAGGCTGCAGTCCACAGGGTCGCAGAGTCAGACAGGGCTGAGCGTGCGATCACACACTGGCAGCTCTGCTGCCGCCTGGTGGGCAGCGGTCAGGGACGCAGCTGAACACCCTACAGTGCCCAGCTTGCTGTCATTGTCGGTTATGTCCAGCATCTACAACCCCACAGACTGCAGCCCACCAGGCTCCACTGTCCATGGTATTTCCCAGGCAAGAACACTGGAGTGAGCTGCCATTTCCTTCTCCAGGGGATATTCCCAACCCAGGGATCGAACCCACATCTCCTGCATTGGCGGGCAGATTCTTTACCACTGAGCTATCGGAGTATCTCACACCGCACACCACAGTCTCCAAAATAAGGTTGTGTGTGTGCTCAGTCATGTCCGACTCTGTGCAACCTCATGGACTGTGGCCTGCCAGGATCCTCTCTCTGTCCATGGGATTTTCCCAGCAAGAATACTAGAGTGGATTGCCATTTCCTCCTCCAGCAGAACATGGTTATATGGCTCAAAATGTCAATAGCACTGAGGTTAAAAAACCCTGACCTGGTCATCAAGAAGTCAACACTAGTAATTAAGTCATAAAATATTTGGTAAATATGAAGGAGTACTTGCTTTTGCTAGCTAGTGTAGGCAGAAAAAATTACAGGCAATGGACACTGCTTTAAATGCTAACTCTTACCTCTGTTCTGCAAGGTTTTACATTTAAAGTCATATTCATCTTGCAAATCTTCTAGGGTCTTGATTTCATGTTCAATACTCTACAAGTAAAGACATAAACAAGTTTTCCACCATATTCAGAACAAAGACTTTAGGACACAGATTATTGTTTCTATAGGACCCAGAAAATCACGGATACAATCCTGCTCTCTCGAAGATGAGTAAGATTCATAAAATCCTGCTCTCTCAGAGATGAATAAGATTCATAAAATTCTAATAATGAGTAATTTCTACTTAATTAATAAGCATATAATAACCATTTTAGAAAATAAAACATATACCTATTTCTGGACTGGGCCACTTGATGTCTGCTCATTTAATGAAATGTTTCCCTCAGAGGCAGCAAGATAAATTTGCTCCAAATAACCTGCTTGATAAAATGCCATCTGAAGCACAAAGTCAGGGTCATGCTAGTGTGACCTGGAGACCCACAGGAGAGCAGGCTCCTCAACAGAAAGGCCGCTTTCACAGACACAGGTCCAGTGCAAAGCTGGACGCCCCACCCTCTCCACGCAGCCCCACAGCAGAGGGGAGTGAACATATACCACCAAGGGCGCCGCTCCCGTAGGTGGTCTAGGAAGTTCTATCTTAAAGTTATTGCAGATGTTTTACTCTAATCAGAATATGTCAGAAATTTCCTTCCCTGAGATGTTTTTGTTCCCCATCCAAGCCTTGGAATAAAACAGGTGTTTGAGGAAGACTACGTTCATCCTGGGGTCTATGTAACCCCAGGAACATACGCCAATTTAAGAAGTGAAGCCATAGCAGCAACAGCTTGTTCACTGGGTGATGGGGCAAAGTCCACAGTTACCGCATGATCTTACAAGAAAGGAAAAGATAAGCTCCACGTTTGGAAGTTATAACACGGGCCATAAATATCTATCTGCTCATTGGTTGCATCAACTTGTTTACTTAGAGATTGGAATTTGGGGAAACTTTTCTTCTCAACTGCTTAAAAAACTGAAACCAGTTAAAATGTTTACACTAGGGCAACTGAAACTTTTATCCCCCCATAAGAGGTTACAGAGAATATGTGTACATTTATTCAGTACTCACCATAACTTTGTCCTTCACATTTCTGACTTTGCTGTCAAGCTCCTTCTGTTTGTCTAACATTACAGTGCTCTGAATATTCCCAGATTGCGCCTGTAACGGAAGGTACGCGGTTAGCAGCCATGACTTCGTCTGTTGTATTTACCTGCTGGTTAAGGTCCAAAGTCAAGTCTATATCCTGTGCCCGCCTAACTCTCAGACCTTCCAGAAGCTCCTACAGGCCTCCCACAGGAGTGTGCAAAAGAAAAGCTCATTCTCAAGGCCCTGGAAAGTGCTGGCAAACTGTGAACAAGCCTATAGAAAGACTAGGCTCAGTTCACATCTAAACTAAACAAATAGTGTATCTAGAATTTCCCATTAGTTCATACAGTTGCCTGCGACCACACAGGAATTTATTTGAGGGTTTCTCAAATGCTGTAGAGAAGATTATTCTTATTTACCCTGTCCTTATTTCTCTCAAAGTCATGCAATTCAGTGTGGCCACCAGACCAGCATCATCTTACCACTTGGGAGCTTGTTGGAAATACAGAATCTCAGGTCCTAATTTGATCACTGAATCAGAAACCCCACTCGGACAAGATTCCAGATAATTGAGAGGCATATCAAAATTGTACAGAGAAAGACAAATATCACAAGATATTGTTTGTGGATATGTGGAATCTAAAATAATGATCTGATACCCCCAGACATCCAGGACCATCCCCCAAAGCCCAAGAGGGCCTTGCTTCTCTTGGTCACAGCTGAACAGTCCACTATCCTCCTCCGAAGGGGTCACTGATAACTCAGTGTCCTCTGACGGGCTTAAAATAAATCAAAAGCCGACAAGCCTTCCAAACCCAAGAGATGGGGCTGACCTGGCAGAGCAGGAATCACCTCCTTCACTTTCTAGTGCTGCCTCGGGGCCAAATGTGAGGAGGGAAAGGTTTAGGTACCCCAAGGTGAACAGTTTACTCTCCTGCCCGTCTGCTCTTGGCTGACCACTCAAGCCCATCTGAGATACAGAGTGGCCTGCTGCATAATGCTGTTACAATGAAAAATCCACATGATAATCAAAATTTCCTGCTGTGAGTCTCCCAGGTACAGGCCATACTGAAGAAGGCACACCTCTCTCAGAGGCAGCAATGTGGCCGGCTTTTCCTCTTGGCACTTCTGTTCACTAGGATGAATGAGCCAGCGTAAGCTTGCAACCAATAATATGTATCTTTAAATGCTTACTGCAGCAAGGAGCTTTCAGTGTGACAGGAACTAACACCCAGGGAGGCAGCAATCACAAGGACAGGGCAAATGCTCAAAAAGTACATGGAAAATGGCATATTCACTGTCTCTACTTAAGCTCTCTCTCTCCACCCCTACCTCCCAATCTCACAGCTCACTTTATTAGTTATTCCTTAGAGAAATGGACATAGGAAGCATTTCACTGTGCATTCTGACCTTCTTCCCCAAAAATGGAATGATCTCAGCCACAACAGCTCAAACCACAGTGGTTTCACTGTCTGCTGGATTGTTCCCACCACCCCATCAATGAAAGGCATGAATAAATGCCACGGTAACTTCAAAAAACTGAACCCTGATCACCAGGAAGGTCTGTATTAGGACTAGTAAAATCATGATTTAAAAAATCTTGGTTATGGTATAACTGACTCATTCACTGTTTGGATGTCTTAGATACCTAACAGATATCTCAGTACCATCCAAATCAAAGCTGTTGATTTCCCTATCAACCCATTCTTTTCCTAAAACCTACTGTGTCCTGCCAAAATCCTACTCCTGTCTCTTTCCTATCATCCCCAACTTAATAAACAGTATCTCCAAGTAACCCAAGTCACAAATCACAGTTATCCAAGACTCTTTGCTGCTTCTCACTTCCACATCAGATCCTTCAGTGTAAGCCGTTTTGGCACCACGAGCAGAACAACGGAATCTGCCCACGTCGTCCCACCTCCACCGACTGCGCCTCGACCTCACCTACTTCCCCTCTGCTCCCTCAGTCTGTTGCAAGAGCCCGCTAGCCATCTGCTGCTTCCTTTCCTTCCCTGGCACTTCAGAGATGATGCCTGACCCTGACCTAGAGAAATAACCCAGCCCTCCACTACTGTCCACATTGTATCATGCTTTATTATCTTCACAGCGACTATCACAACCTGAAAAGGTTTTTCAAACCTAGAATGACTTCTACTATAATAGGGTCCTTTCTCAAAGTCTGGGTCTGTAACATCTTGATACTTATTTTTCCCCACTTCTTGGGGGCAATGAAATCAGAGAGCTAGTCACCACTGCCTTGAAACAGGGCCTCAATAATACTTGCTGGATGACTGAATGAATGTTTATTGCTTTATTATCCTTTATGTTCAGTTAGGGAAAAAGTACCTGGCTGATTCTCTGGGCATGATCCAAGATCTTTCTTTCCTCCTTCAGACAGTTACAGATGATCATAGACATCAGTATTGGGTCTTCCTGAAAATTATCCTAGACATGGGTTGTTAGAATAAAAGTAAATTAATCTTCAGAATGTTTAAACCACTGTATATCATACAATGAAATGAGTTTGTTCATCCTGCACTTACTAAATCCTATATGAGCTATTTTGTGGTAACATCAAAGTATTCTTTTCGCATATTATGACTAAAACTGCTTCAGCTGTCCAACTAACTGCAGGTTCCTAAATTACTTCTTGATTAAAAAAACAAGTATTTTTGTATACAGTTCCTGTAATATTTTTCATTTTTGTTGCTCTTGGGCCCAGTTCTCTTGTTACAATCCTGAGACAATGAAAATGATACAAAAGTTATCCAGATTATTCCTCAATTAATCTGATGGTCTCTGCTTCGAATCAGACTAAAGACATTCTTTTCAGTTCTTCTGCTTTCTTGTCAAAGGTAGTTTGCAAAGTACTGCAATTGTGCCTCTCTTTATAACAGGTATAATTAAATCAACTCTGTAGGAGAGGAAATTTCTGTAAAGTTAATCTGGCTTTCCCATTCACTGGTATTATAAAATCATACATACGTTCACAGAGCGGGGAGAAAAGGTTTTAATTAAGTTGAACAGTCTGGTTGTGAAGAATAAAACAAGAAAATGACAGTACTCACCTCCATTAAAACAGAAAAATTCCATTAATACAGAAGTAAAAATGGTTATCAGGTTTATGGGGTGCTGAAAGTACTTATGAAGAACTCCTAAAACTCTGACGTATACTCTCTCCTGCCTGCAACTTCCTTTCACTTTTTCTTCCAAGGGAGGGCAACTCCAGCAGAAGCAAGGCAAGGTGGGGTCCAACTCCAGTTTACCACCTCATTCCTGGGCCTCAGAGACATCAAACCTTTCTGGACTTACTCTTCATCTGTTTACTAAGCACTCAGACTGGACTCATCACTACAGTTCCTTTGAGCTTTAACATGTTACTACAGCTCACTGCTCTTAACATATAACCCTTTTTCTTAATGACTTAAATATCAACAACTTTAAATAAAATTATAGCACCGAATTTCTCTCAGAACTACTTATGCCTAAGTGATAGCCTGAAGCTTGAAAATTCCTTATGTTTACAAAATGAATTGATATTTTATTTTACTTCTGCTATAAAGTATTAGCCACATAAAGGCAGTTTATTGATAGTCTCTGTAATTTCCTAAATACCAATGAGAAGGTACTCAATAATATTTGCTGAATGAAAAACCTCTCTTACGTAAACATGGAAGCATTTCAACTAAAACACAAAATGAAGGTCATACCTGAAGGTTACGCTTGCTTTTCCTTATGTTATGTTGCAATAAAAAATTATTCTCCAAAGAAAAGCGACTGTATTGATCATCCAGCTGTGATAGCAGGTCATGAAAACGGATGGTGGCAAATGAAACATCGTTGGCAGCATGCTCCCTAAGAGGGTCAAAATGTACACACTTCATTTAGATACTACTTCCTTTGTGGCACAGTTGGTAAAGAATCCGCCTGCAATGTGAGAGACCTGGGTTCAATCCCTGGGTTGGAAGATCCCCTGGAGAAGGGAAAGGCTACCCACTCCAGTATTCTGGTTTGGAGAATTCCATGGACTGTGTAGTCCATGGGGTTGCAAAGAGTCAGACACAACTGAGTGATTTTTTACCTTTAAACCAACAAAATAAACACTGTTTTCCATAATGAAATGATGAAAAATAACTTAAAAGTGTTTTCCTGGCTTTTAGTCCCTTCTTTTGAAGCTGACAGTGCTTTTAGCAGCAGGGAGTATAGTATTTCTATTATATAACATTAGCATGAACAATTCTAGTACGCCAAGCTGGTGCATAAAGCTATCAATGATGATTATCTCTGGAGTCAAAAAATCAACAGGAGCCTTTACTTTCTATGTCAAATACTTTCAGAACATTTAAAATATTTGCAATGAGCTAAACAATAAATTTTAAAACAGAACATTTATCAATTTTAAGAGCTATCTCCTTAACTGCATTACTTTATACTTCTCATAAGTGTTCTACCACAACTTGGCTTTAACTTACCTCTTTCTATAACCTGGATCCTAGCTTGGAAAATAATTTGTATCAGCATCATGTAACTTGTTCAAAGCATTTAGGAGGATGTATAATTAAATTAAAAGTACATAAAATTAATGACTAATGCATTTAGCTTTCTAGAGACATATGACATTTTTCAAGTCAACACTCTTTTTTTGCAACAGATAACCCCAACGGCTACTGATGAGATTCATCTGCTAGTCAGTGTAGTTCCAAGTCTTTCAATCAACAAGTTATTTTAAAAGTGCAGAAAAACTCCTCCTTTTATCAGATGAGTTTTCCTTACCAGTCTTGCTTTTCTAGCCACTGTGCCAGATATTGTCTGATTTCCATGGGAAAACTGTCATCATAGAGCTGGTGAACCTGCTCCAGGTATTTGGACTCAAGCTGCTGAAGCTCATACCACTGGGACATCCTATAGGGCAAGAAAGCACAGATCACAAGTGGAAGCCCACAGCGCCAAAGAAAGCATGTCTAGCATTGTGCTTGTTCTAAATATCTTGCTTAATCAAAAACATAATTTGTCTCAAATATACTTTTAAAATAGATGTCTATATTCCAAAACCTGTTTTGCTTTGTTTTGTCATTTGGGGTCAATATTTCTTTCTTCCCCATAAAATACACGTTCAGGTCTTTGCTCAAATGCTAATGCATCAGGCAAGCCTTCTTTGGCCACCTTATTTAAACGGATACTACCTCTCACCCCAGGAAACACTATCCCTCCTCCTTGATGTACTTTTCTCCATCGCCCTTACCACCATCTGACCTAGGACGTATTTTCCTTTTGATTTTGATTAGTGTCTGTTTTTCCCACTGAAGGGAATGATTTGTCCGGGATAGTAGTATTGCGAGGTGGGGGAAGGTTGTTCACTGAAGTATCTCCAGAGCAGTGCTGGGCATATAGTAGGTGTTCATATGCCTTTAAAATGAATCTTCACTTTTATCACTAAGTGGAAAACACTCTTTGCTTTAAGATAAATTGTAAAAACTTTCCCCAAAACTGCTCTTAGAAATTACAGAACATTTGTAATTTAATTCAAAGGACTTTAAACTGGTATTCTATATGATTCATATGATTAAAATGAATTACTTTTGTTATATATCTTTTAAAAGAGATATTTTGTTCTTGGTCTACTGCACACAACAAAGTAGGACAAAATTCTTAAATCTCAGTCATAATTTTTAAAGACTGAAACTACATTGTTAAATGCAATTTGAGAAGATAAATACTATCTCTTTAGATAACTGTAAATCAACTTTTTATATAGTAACCCTGAAGATTAAAAATTAAAACAAAAATCTGATTTAAGGAAGTCTGAACATCCATCAGGAAAACGAAAAACCTCCCTTCATCATAGTGTAAATTAGGACTTATCAGGTTGGCCAAAAGTTTCGTTCAGATTTTTGCAACCCAGTATATCAGCGCACAGCTGACAATACTCTGAGCAAATATAAGTGAATCTTGTTCTACCAGGCCTGAGAAAAGGCTCTGGATTTTCAAGCAGGGCGTGGAAGAACATATGCATGCTTGCTGGCAAGCACATGTGTGCAGGCATGAAATCATGTCTGCTTCACAAATTTCCCTCCAAAGGAAGGTAGGCATACGGTGGAGCCACAAAACTAACCATCACAAAACATCAGTACAAATGAACCCAAGCGAACCTTTGGTATACTTGCTGTAGCAATTTGATTTTTCACTTCAAATTTATCCTACCTGAGTAAAAGATTGCAAATTTGCAGTGCTCTTCCTCCCTGCTAAGTATCTAAAAAGGATGTGTCTAAAGCAAATACGCTGGCCAGCGGGGGCTGCAACACTCTTCTTAGGTGGGTGACCACAGGTGACTCACTTCTCTATCAACAGGGTGATTGTTAAGACTGCGTGAGCTGATACAGACACAGCACCTGGCACAAAGCAGGCGATCAACAAATTCATGCTGACAAATTCAGAATCCACTCCATCTTCTCGCCAAACTTGGTACCAACACGGAATAGCAAGACCATCCCTCAATCACCTGACTTCTTCCTTTCCAGTCTCAAGATCTCCTGCCTCCATGTCTCCAACACTATTTCCCAATCCAGCCTTCTGCTGCACAAGGGTTTTGACCACATCATCCTCTTGCACAAAACTGCTAGTTTGCCCAATATCTGACTGATTTCCACTCTGACACTGTTTTCATCCATTCACAAAGCAACCCTGCCACCCAATCATCTACTTTTCTTCCCCTGGCTTCGCCCAACACTTCTGCTTTGCTCCAGCTGTCACTCACCCTTGAAAACAGCTTCCCCGTAAATTTTTGCCTCTTTAAATTTTACTAGCATTCAAAGACGGGTACAAACGCCATTTCTTCTTTAAGCTAAGACACACCCAGAGACAATTAAGCTTTCATTGACTTGTGCCTCACAGCATTTTGCATCTCTATTTGGGCGTCAGCCCCTGTTTTCCTTGGTGACTCAGTGGTAAAGAATCTGCCTGCCAATACAGGAGATGCAACACACAGGTTTGATCCCTGGGTCGGGAAGATCCCCTGAAGTAGGAAATGGCAACCCACTCCAGTATTCTTGCCCAGAAAACCCCATGGACAGAGGAGCTTGGCGGGCTATGGTCTATGGAGTCGCAGAGTCAAACACAGCTTAGCGACTGAGCATGCACACTGACACCCTGTCTTCCTTAAAAAAAGCTCTATGATGTCTCCCCTAAATAGTGTATGCTTCAGATTTGCTAAGACTGCCTTTTTTTTTTCTTTTTAAACATCCTCTGCACTTTGGACAGTGTCCTGCACACAATATATACTCAAGAGAAATCTGTTGAACTGAAATCTAGTAGACTGAATTAGAAAGTAAAGGGCAAACCATATTATGGTCCAACAAGTTTTAAGTACTGCGTCAAACTGCAAACTGGATTGTGCTGGGGGCTCAAGTCTTATTTCCGTCCCATAAAAACAATCTATCCAACTTATACAAACAATATTTAAAGCACAATCAATCATACCTATTTTTCTTCCCCCAAACTTTTGGTACTAGTCAGAATTTTTTAAAGGCTAATTATATTATTTCGGGATCTGCAGGAACTAATCATCACTTTTACACTTCATGAGCATATTAAGCTCTTTTATCCTTAAACAGATATATAATTAAGTTCCAAAGTCACATACTCATTCATTTCCGTTAACATTTACTAACCTGTCACCTTCTGCCCAGCGAAGGGCTAGGGATTCAACACAAGCAGCAGCTACACACAGCACGTCAGATGCCAAGACTGTTGGGTCTGCATGCACAGGGTGCGCCTAGCTTAGACAGCTCTCTAGGGGTGGCACACGGCAAATGCAAACTTTCTGCGGAGAGAAGAAAATACGACTCTGCTGGAAGGGAAGGGAAAGAGGGTAAATGGGAAGATGTATTGTTGTGGGGGAGGGGCGGGATTCTATTTCACATTTTTTTACTACCAGGGCACAATTGACTAGGGCAACCGTGCCATCACCGGAAACAACCTGGGATATAAGTTCTTTTCCGGATGACGGATTCACCTGTCAGCACTTAAAACCTTGAGCTCGTTGGGCATCCGTCTGCTGGCCCCCGAGGAAGCCGGTCCAGACGCGTCCCACCCGGCACCCGGAACCCGGAACCTCACGCTCACTCACTCTGCGCGCCGGATCCCGCAGGGATAGGCGAGAGCACAGCCGTGCCTCCTCTCCCAGGCGCACCGGGTCGCCTCCGCTCTCTCTGGGGTCTGACTCGCGTTCTTCCGAATGCTGCAGGATCTCTCCGCAAACTCAGCGCAGCAAAGCGAAAGTACCAGCGGAAAGAAAAGGCAGATCCTGACGCCCCGCCTTCTGCCTCCGCCAATCATCGGGCTGCTGCCGCGCTCGGCCAATCGGACACGGCTGTTCCCCGCGCGCATCGCCTCCCCCGGGCCGCTGCTCTGCCAGTCTCTCCTTAGCCTACGGGTAGGGCTCGGGTAGGGCTCGGATTGGGAGGCCTTGAAGCTCAACTGTGTTGCAAATTAAGGGTTATGTTTACACATACTTTAGAGAACAGCTAAAAGAAAGTTATGTGTCTGCTGAGGCCCAAACTGGGAGAGACTTACATTAGCCCCAAATCTGAAAATCCGAGGCAGAGGACACAGGTGGGGGACATTGTCGCTCTTGAATCTCAGCTTAACAGCTTACCTACCTCCATGTTGCTAAACCCGGAAGATGCTTTTCTGTCCTCACCTTATGTGACCACTCAGAAACCTTCTGCGCAACTAACACCTCCATTCTTTAACACTTATTCGTGGGCTATGATGACAACATACCTTCCCTGCGTCTTCCTACCTCTCTGGTATTTCTTTCTCCATCTCTGCCACCAAACTGCTCAGTTTTAAGTGTGGTCATGATACAGATCTGGTCTACTTTACCTACACTTCTCAGGTGGCTCTGTGTTGACCTCGTCCACAGCATCTGTGTCTTTCTAGATAATGTAGAACTTCTACAACCGTACCGTGTCCACACGACTCCTTGAGCGCCACACCCACTGTACAGCCCACATTTGACTTTCCACTTGGATGTCTGGTGAGCTCTCAAAACTAATTATATTCAGAACCATCTCATCATTTTTCTTCTTAAACCTGCCCTTTTTCTAGAAATAACCCATGCCAGAAAATTAGGAGCCACCTTTGATATTGTCTTCTCACCACCCACGCCCACACCAGTCTTCAAACCTTGTTGATTTTTCCTCCAAATACTCTTCAGGTCTCATTGCTTCTGGTCATCTTCTGTGCCATCCCCCCTTTTCTCTCATTTGGATCTTTGCAGTAGATGCCCCAAATGGTTGCTCACTTCAGTTCTTAACTCCCATTTAATCCATTTACCCTGTAGTAGTTTGACTGGTTTGTTTGTAACTGCAAAGCAGATCATGTGTTTGCAAACCTGAAAATCCTCTGATGGCTTTCCTGAATAAAATCCAGATGTCTTAATGTAACCTATAAAGCCTTGGTTTCCTTATCACTTTCTTTAACCTCATCTTGTGCCACTCTGTCCTTCAGCAGGGTTTTTTTTTTTTTTTCCTCCTTCAAATAAGACAAGCTCTTTCTACAAACTCAGGGTCTTCTCACAAGCAGTTCTCCATTTGGAAAACCCCTTTGAGCCAATGCCCTACCTCCCAACTTCTTTGCTGACTAGCCTATCTTTTTGTTGTTGGCCACGTTGCTATTGTGTCTAACCCTTGCGACCCCATATACTTACACCCGCTAGGCTCTTCTGACCATGGATTTCCCAGGCAGGAATACTGGAGTGGGTTGCCAATTCCTTCTCCAGGGGGTCTTCTCAACCCAGAAATCAAACATGTGACTCCGGCATTGGCAGGCAGATTCTTTACCATTAAGCCACCAGGGAAGCCCCAACTCATCTCTTATGTCTCCACTAAAATCTAAGCTTAAATGTCACTTCCCCAGATAGGCATCACTGAGGCCAGACTAGGTCTTCTTGGAAGGTATGTACATAAAATCAATTGGTTCCTCCAAGTATTTAATAGATGGAACTTGAATCAAGCCTAGAATAATAAGGCAATTTTGGGTGGGAAAAAGCTTATATGTGGGCTTCCCTGCTAGCTTAGCTGGAAGAATCCACCTGCAAGGCAGGAGACCCCGGTTTGATTCCTGAGTCAGGAAGATCCCCTGGAGTAGAGATACATTACCCACTCCAGTACTCTTGGGCTTCCCTGATGGCTCAGCTGGTAAAGGATCCACCTGCAATGTGGGAGACCAGGGTTCGATCCCTGAGTTGGGAAGATCCCTGGAGAAGGGAAAGACTACCTACTCCAGCATTCTGACCACTGTTGCAAAGAGTCCGACATGACTGAACGAGTTTCACTTTCACTTTTCATGATTATATGTGTGTCTATTGTAGTTTTCTCCATTCTCATATCTATATACTTCTTCTTGTCACATATTCACCCTCACAAAGTCAGTATTGAACTGATGATAACAATGACTCTTGGTATCAAAGTAGCAGCCCTGTGTGTAAAAATGTGCTAGAACTCCACCCCCCCAAAAAAGTCCTTCCCCTCCTTTTTACACCCTGTTCTAAGGGCCCACACAATGTTTGAGAAAAGCTGACTCTCAGATAGATAGATAGTAGTAGATAGATAGATAGTAGATAATATGTTAAACATATATTTTTTTTCTGGTACTATAAAATTTACACAGAGACTAGCTTCAGTCTTGACGTGTTAATATCTACAAGTAGGATATTTCTCTTTGGCTCTCTGCATGCTGGTTGTCATCAAGTTCTATGGATGGCTCCTTCCCTATGTCTTTAACTGCCTTAATTTCCCCATCATTGACAATGCCCCAGTGTAGGTCTTCCTCAGTCTAGAACTGAAGCGCTACAGTCGATGCCCGTTACACTAACTTTTTCCTGCCCCTTTCCCCTCCGCGGTACTCACCAAACTGTTGTTGGTGTTTACTCGCTCGGTCATGTCTGACTCTGTTGCTCCCCCATGGACTGTACCCTGCCAGGCTCCTCTGTCCATGGGGTCTCCCCAGCAAGAGCACTGTAGTGGGTTACCATGTCCTTCTCTAGGAGATCTTGTCCATCCAGAGATCAAACCCATGTCTCCTGCATTAACCGAATTAAATTCTCTAAAACACCTCATTTATAGTCATTCCCTGCTTAAAAGTCTTGGCAAGTCTCATCGCATTTATGACGAACACCAACTTTGCCTGCTAGTCCGGACCCGCTACAGAATGTCCCTAACATGATTCAGGGTGGTGGGTTACTTTTTTTTTAAATTTTCTTTTCTTTCAAAAAGGCCCATTACGGGGACTAGTACATTCGTAGTGCAAACACCCTCAGGAAGACCTTGTGAAGTTGTGTGCTTTCAGGCGAGCAGCCCGGGCCCCGCCCAGGATGAGGAACAGTCGAGGAGGTGCCGACTGTCAAACGCTGCAAAGTTTCCAGTGACAGCCGGCCCAGCGCTCGGCGGGAGGGAGGCGACTGCTCAGAAGAGCCGTCCCACTTGCTTTCGGGGAAATGGCCTGGGAGCGAGAAGCAGCGGGGCTGAGAGGAAACCGAAAAGCGAAAGTAGAGGCAGCGGGCGCAGTGCGCAGGCGCGGCCCAGGGGCTTTCCAGGGGGCCGCCCGCTGCGCCGCGGGTACCGCCCCCCTCGCCCCCTGCTGCCTCCGGGAGGGCGACATCCGTACCTTGCTTAAGATGCTGGAAAACCTACCCCATCCTCTTCCATCTTGCCTTTCTTCCGGTGGTCTGGAGATGTCAGTTTTTTTTTTCTCCCTCACTTCTTTATCTACACAGTCTGCACACATGCTAACTCAGATTTTACTAGTCTTTCAAGCTCTGACCGCCACCCAGCTGGGCTAGTTGCCCTTTAAGCAGAGATGGGGTGGGGCTGCGGGGAGGCTGGCTGTTTCTTCAACTGCCCTCTTCTAGATCTGCGGAGGACTTGCCTTTTTCCTCTGGCGTCTTCTTACCGCCCCCACCTCTCCCTACCTTCCCCTTTCTGGAGATTATACCAGCGGGAGTAGGGAAGAAGTGTAGTGAAGGAGAACAATCTAGTCACTGGACCATGATTTCCAAAGTTTGGTAGGCCCAGGAAAAATCGTTTTGGTCCAGCCTGCTATCTGTGTGACTTATTGAATGGCCCCAGGAGGCATGAACTGGATTTTTTTTGGACTCTGCTCAACCACTCTTAAAGTGCTGTTATCTACTTAGGGGACCAACCTAGGACCTCCAGTGTGTGAGGGAACCCATCTGACTGGACCACAGTCTCCAGACCGCCTGAGAGTGAGCACCAGTCCCCAGAGCTGCAAGAACACTTTACATAATTCCCACAATACAAATGGACATCTGTTTCCCCCTCTTAGTAGAGGACGGGAGCCGGTATATAATTTGCAGGCACAGTGCAAAATGCAAACAAGGAGCCCCTTATTCAGACTTATGAAGAATTTCAAGAAGGCAGGCAGAGCACCAAACCAGGCGTGGAGCCTCTTGAGTGTTCTGCCCTGTACAGATGCTCACAGTTGCACACCCATGAGGTTTCTAATAGGGGAATTGCAGGGAGGGGAGATTTCTTCTGTAGAGACCTCCTTACATATTTACTTAAATGAAAACTTAGATATAGTGAAGCATTATAACACCACTCCTTCCTAAAGCATTTGCAATAAAATCCAGTGCCTTCCTCCCTCCCTGTAGCGCCCTACACCCTCTGACCTTGCCTCTTTCTCCTACACATCTTGTCCCTCTTTCTCCATCCTCCTCTATGCACCACGCTCCGTAGCCTCTTTCTGTTCCTCAGGTACCCCCAGCTTTTACCTGCCTGGATCCTCAGAATGTGTATGCTCTTCTTGTGCTCCCAGCTGTGGAATGAACTTGCCTCTTCTCATTCTTTAGGTCTCATCTCAGATGCCATCGCCTCAGAGAGACCTTCTCTGACCGTTTCTTTCAGTTACTCTGTATCACATTTACATTCTTCATAGCCCTTGTTAAATCTGTCCTTCATTATTTACTTGACTGTTTTCATCTCTCCTCACAAAGGGAGGGACTTTGCGCTGTCTCATCTCAGGTTCCACGAGAGAATTAAGTCTAATGCTTAATTAGGCATCTGTGTATGAATTACCTTCTCTTCTGTTTCTCTAGAATGGCACTATGTACCATCCTTGGGAGAATTGAAAAGATAGTCAAGCAAGTCACTTCGTGTCTTTGGGGCTCAGATAGGAAACCCTGATTGCAAAAGGTAATGCCTTTTTGAATAAACAGCGCTGGGATAAGGACTCACAAGTTAAATCAAACATTCAGACCTCAGCACAGGCTCCAAGCCTACTGAGCCAAAATTGAGGGTGAGGAGGATTAAGAACAGGTGTAGTCTGAAAAATGTGCTTGAGAGCACCACTTCTCCACACCCCTCAAACTTCCATTTCCACCCTGTGTGGATGGTCTCTGGGGCTCTTTCCATCTGCAGCAGCGTGTGAGACATCTTAAGTGGATGACGGTCAAACCTAAAGTCAGAGAGTATTGTGTGGGATTTTTACTGTGGGTGGGAGTAGTAAAGGCAATGAGTTTAATGAAGGGGAATTAAGGGTAAATTTCAGGAACATCTGATTCATCTGCAAGCAAGCAGATGCTTGGAATGTTCCCTAAATTAAAGGGAAGTTACGGTGAGCTAGTGGACAGTCTGATTCCAGAGCATTTCTATTGTGTTTGAAAGTCATGAATGAGGTGAAGTAGAAAAAACATCCTATGTTTGAGCAGTGGCAAGTATGTTTTGGTTAACTAGTTTGAAGTATAACATTTGGGACTGTTCCACAATTGTAGGGTTTGGAGGATTATAGAGGGAGTTCTAGCTTAATCTTTCAGGCAGATCAAGGAGCAAAGGAAAGAAAAGAACTAAGTATTGTTCTATATTTCCTTCAGTTCAAACACTGAATCATTAACAAATATTTATTAATACTAAGAGGCACACTGTGCTAGATTTTAGGGAAATGACTGTGAACCAGGGGTTCTTGGTCCTTGTACATACAGAGCTTGCTTGGAGTCTAATGAAGACAGATGATAGACAAGCATTTACAACCAAGGTGGAAAGAGCAATGCTGGGTGAGGTGGAGGATATGGAGGAGGCTGAGCTGAGCCCTGCACATGTGCACCTGTGTGTGTGTGTGTGTGTTGGGCAAGAAGGCTTTTCAAACCCTGAAAGATGTGTGACTGTTATTGAGATGAGAGGGTAAGTGGGTTGGGGTTTGAGATCTGAGAGGATACAGCAGAGGGAGGCAATAGGTAAGTATGAGCCATCAAAGAAACTAAAAGTAGTTCAGTCCTGTGTATATTTTGGAGGATTAGAAGCTATTGTTGGGGAGAAATGTTGAGAAATGAGTTGACGACTAAGAACAGACTAGAGGATATATGACTTTGGAAAGATCTGTTGAGAATTAAGAGTCTTCATCCAGAGCTGGGATTCTTAACTAATTTTTTGTGCTGTGGACCCCTTTTGGCAGTTTATGAAACCTATGAACTCTTTCAAAGATTAATGTTTTTTGTTGAATAAAACAAAACACAGAAGATTAAATAGGAAACCAACTACAATGAAACAGAGATCAAAATATTAATACCAGCTTTGTGATAAGTAATGTAAATGTTTCTTTATTAATGGCATCGAGTAAGATCTAGCAGTAGGTCTGGATGAATGCAATTTCAAAATTATGCTTAGCATAAGCAATATTTTGAGATAAGTGTAACAACTGTAGTGTGACAAAAATGTGGTGTGGTTTATGGTTTGTTACGTTTACTCCCAATTGAAGGAAATGTTAAGTTTCAGTTAGAAGTTTCTGAAAATATAGTTCTCACTTTGCCATTCAAACTCCAGAATTCTATCTTTACACCCAAGTTACAAACTGTCAATGCACAGTGCCATGAGCCCTTTGAAGATCTGTAAAGCCCTCTGTCTACGTAGGAGGCCATCCGGAATTCATTGTTGTATTTACTCTAAGGATATTGTCGTAAAAGCTAGCAGTGGGTCTGGATGAATGCAATTTCATGATGCTTTTGTTGTGTCCTCTTTGTGAGGACTCTGGTGGAAAAATGTTCCAGGTCTTACAGATCCATATACATACAACTATATGGATTTGTTGGAAAAAAGTGAATTTTATTGTGTGTAAATTGTGCTTCAATATGCCAGACTTTTAGAACTGTAGTCAGTCAAATCAATCAGTGTTTACAGTTCATTTGAAAAAAGTAAAAAGAATCTGACAGAAATTGGAGTCTGTGCACAGGGAGGGCAGTTTGCTCAGTCTGGACAATGATTGTCTGCTGCTGGAACTCCTAATTCCGATCCTGCTACTGCAGGGAGTGCATGGGCCTCCTGCACCATCTGAGGGACAGAAAACCCCCTCAGCTTTGCCAGATGTGGCTCCTTCTTGATGGTTCCTTGGGGAGCCTTCCTGACTACTTTACAACTTGAGGAAATCTACTGGCAGCTGCCTTCTTTCACCATTTATTCCAGATAAAGTCATTGCTATTCAGTACAATTGGTCAAAGTGTGTTTACATTATAAGGAGTTTGCAAAGGAATTAGGAAAATGGACATCTGTGATTGGTCTTGGATGGTTGAGGGGAGAAGTGAAAATGTGATTAATATTTTGAAAATAAATTTACATTTTGCTTCATTAAATGCTGCTATTTGCTACTAGGCGGCAGAAAAAAAAATATTGTGTAAATGTGGTCTAGATTCCCTTCCCATTACATTTCTATCTCATGCAGCATACCCTATCCTGATCTAAATAGGTATCCCTAGGAATTCCCTAACAGAACCCTATTACTCCCACAAAGATGGTTTTTTTAATGTGAGACTCACACCCTTGGAAATAACTCTTTACCCTGGCATCAAGAACTTGATTTTTATTTTCTGAATCTAAATAAAAAACAGCCACTTATTGGACTCATTCTTACTTAGACCTCTGCCTCTGTTATGGGAAACAAACTATACATGTCCTTGTACATCGACTAAGGTGTCTGTGACCACATATGAAATCTTGACATTCTTCTGCCAGGCTCTATATTTACAAGCTTTTCAAAATTTCTTCTGAAATAAGTAAGAGTCATCATATTTTTAATCTTTTCTAGGGAATAAAAAACTCCTGCAGCATTTTTGGATATCTAAATTCAACTGTTTATGAGTATTTCCTGGTAAGGAATTACCTGCTTAAAGATAAAGCTATAATGGTCATTTTATAGTTCTAAGGGCTTTCCTGGTGGCTTAGACAGTAAAGAATCTCCCTACAATGCAGGAGATCTGAGTATTCTTACCTGGAAAATCCCACGGACAGAGCATCCTGGCAGGCTACAGTTCATGGGGTCACAAAAAGTCAGATATGACTGAGTGACTAACACTTTTGCTTTCATTTATAGTTCTAAATATCAAAATATATACTGATTTCAAACCAAGTTTAAAATTATTTCCTCCACTTCTGCTGCCAATTAATATATTTGAATTTCAGAAAACTGGGCTTGTGGAGAGAAGCAGAGACTGGAAAATGCACCTTGAATTAGCCTGTGGTCCTACATCAAACTGACACCTTCACCCAAAGAATACTGTCAAGAGCTTGCAAAAGAGTAAGAGTGGTGGCCTTGGGACAGGCGCAAAGTTTCTCCTACAGAGTAATCTAGGATCATGTGGGTGGGTATAAAGGATCAGAGATAGGATGGAGCTCAGTTGTATCCAACTCTTTGCGACTCTTTGGACTGGAGCCTGCCAGGTTCCTCTTCTGTGGATTTTTCAGGCAAGAACTCTGGAGTGGGTCATCATTTCCATCTCCAGGGGATCTTCCTTACCCAGGGATCAAACCCGCAGGTCCTGCATTGCAGGTGGATTCTTTACCTACTGAGACATTGAAGAAGTCCAAGGGAGAAGGCAGGTTATATTAAAAGCTTTTTTTCTTTGAAATCTTCTCCATCAAACATTAGCTTCCTCTTGTTTGACCACCTAGAAGATGGGAAATGGGTGAAAGAACTTAGAAGTCCCCCACAAGGAACTGTCATCTCTGACTGCAGTCAGGGCTCACTTTGGACCCCAGCCTCGGGACTTTATGTGGCCGGTCATGGCCGATACCTCAGTATCATGACTTCCTCACCTGACTCAGCAGCTTCTCTGGAGCCGGGAGACATGGAGAGCTCCCCAGGGCTCAGGCACTGGGAGGGCCCACACTATTACTAGGGTTAGCAGCTGGGCGGTGGCACCACTAAGCATCCAGTCCGGGCTAGGGGAAAGATCAAAGTAGACCTGTAGCCCACATACATGTAATTCCATCAGCCACTCCCCTCCTGCATCACCAGGGATGGAGCATCTCATCCTAAATTCCTTCCTCCAGGTTCAAGTTGGATTCATGAGACCAGAGACTATTAGAGCTGGAAAGGCCCATAGCCTACCTAGTCCAACCTCTTCTAGAGGTGAAGAACATACAACCCAGCGATCAAATCACTCAACTAAGGCCAGTGTTGTTATTTTCCTCTTGGTCTTCATTTCCTGGGAGTTTTACCCATGCATCTGCTTTCGGTGTAATTTGCCTGAGATTTGCCACCAGGAATGACTCTGGATCCCTCCCCCTAACAGAAGAGGTGTCCCTTGCAGTGATGCCAGCAGCTGTGAATCCTGAAGCTGGAACAGTGCTGACACGGCAACCAAGAGGCTTCCTAATTCACCTGGGAATTGCTGCTGTTAATGCCCTGTCATTGCTTCCGTCTTGTATCCAGTATGATGACTCTTATTTGCTAGAACTCAAGACATTCGCTTATTCAGAGTTTCCATCAAGCCTTCCTGCTGGTTTTTGAGTAATGTGTATGTGACTTTGTTATTTTTCACCTATTGTGCAATCTTTACATGCAAAGCTTCTAGAGTCAAAATCATAAGTAACACAACAGAAACAAACCCAGAAATGAAGCACATACAAATGAGTCTTTCACTATTATTATATTAACACTGGTTTCTTAAAGTGTTTTATCTCACAAGTTTATTAGAAGCTTGGATCTCTAGCATTTCAATGACATTCCCATTTGGGGGTGTCATAAGAATGAGAGGAAAGCTTCATATTTAATCATTTCCTGGTATATACAAAGCTGAAGAAACCAGATGTGATTGTTGGCAAAGATCAGTCTTTAAAACTTTTTCATTTGCTTCCTTCTTTTGAGTGTCAAGAGTTTATCTTGTCATTCAGCAGAATAGGGAGACTTCATCTAAAATTGAAAAATGAAAATAACCTTTGAGCAAGCTATTGTTTTGCAAATAAGTCACCATTTCTTAGGTAAATATTCTCGTCTACTAAATACATACTTTTCTTCATAATCTTTCTACCAATTAACTACAGTACTTGCAAAAGTAACTGAGGTTGGTCAATTTAAAATAAAAGGCACTTTTTAAATAAATAAAAACTATTTTAAGAAGCCCTATTCATCCCACAAAAACATAATGAAGAAGTGACTGTAAAATGTAACAAAAGTTCTCTTATAACGAAATGATTTAAGTACAACTAACATTGGAGAGTAAGTTTTTCATCCCTGGAAATCTTCAAGAGAAAAAACTAAACACCACTTGATTTCTAGCCAGATATAAATTTCTTGGGGCTCATGGTCTCCCCAAGACACTATTATTCTGATGTACATGCATCCTCACGTAACTGAAGTTCTGAACTGCTTGACAGTATTGGGGAACAATAATAGACTGCATCCTAGAGCACATAGTTGCATTTAATACTATGATTTAGTTCTCAAAAAAGCATTATTATGCTGATATTGATTGTCGTTCATATACTACTTGAAGAAGCTCCCAGGACAGGACAAATGAGGCAAGGAACAATCAAGAAAAATTGGCATTTTTGGTGCATGAACTGCTAACATAAATATTATACTAGACTTACATATCTAATGACTGATATGTGTTATCTGCTAAAGGGGGGACATTGGTGGGGACTGCTGGGGCTGATGGTGAAAGTAGGGATGACGCGTGCTTAGGTAGGGAGGTATACAGGGATATCTTGCCTTTGGGCAGCTTTTGATGGAAGACCTTAAAGCACTTCAGGTCAGCACAGGTGTCTGCTTTCAGTGCTCACCGTAAGAGCAACACACAGGGCCATACAGACATCCATTGTACTATGCTCATGGATTTGTTCCAACAAATGTGTTTTCTCATCTCCCAGGCAGATCTTCACCCCCCTTTAACTCACACACCACCCTCACTTCCTGAGAAATGCCCATGACAGCAGTGGAAAGAAAGGGGACATACTGCAGTTTCGATTGTTGTGGGACTCAGGTTTTCTCTCAGCACCGCATATACACTCGGCGACATGGGAAGGAGGTCCGATGGAGAATGTGGCTCTGTAGAATCACTTCGGCTTGAAGAGGTAACAGAGTAAATATTGAAGAGGATTAAACATAATAGCTGGTGGTGACTTACTGTGTTAGCAACTGTTAGGGCCCAGGGGAAGCCATCCCAAAATGTGCCTCAGTGGCATATTGGTTATTTTTAATCAAATGACTTAAGTTACTTAAAAAAGATCCAAAGTAGGAGGGACACTCAGATCCTTGTCTCTGCCTCCTTGAAAGCAAGAACTGAGTCTCTTCTGTGAGAGGTGCCCTCCCAGTTCTAGAGGTAGAAGAACATCCTTTTTGCTAGAGATAGGGGATTCATTTGGGGCTGAGAAGGCTGTACAAGCCTGAACCTTGTTACTTCTTTAACACCTCAGACCCAAACTCTGTTTAGATTCTTTACTACTTAAGCACCCAAAGCCCAAGTATTTTGTCCTGTCAATTCCTCCCAAAGTTACTGATTTTTTGGTGTGCAATAAGTATAAAAGCTGCCTGCTTTGGCCACTTCTTAAGTCCCATTTCTATGAGAATTCTATGAACATCAATTAAAATTTTTTCCTTTTTCCTATTAATCTACCTTGTATCAATTTTATTATTAGTCCAGTCACAAGAACTTGAGGCGGTAATTTCTACCTCCCCAAAAGAACTCTTTTTAGGGTT
Organism: Muntiacus reevesi; assembly: GCF_963930625.1. Classification (NCBI taxonomy): domain Eukaryota; kingdom Metazoa; phylum Chordata; class Mammalia; order Artiodactyla; family Cervidae; genus Muntiacus; species Muntiacus reevesi. The sequence continues at coordinate 155,602,102 of NC_089251.1, read as the reverse complement.
TCTTCTATTTGTGACAGAGATTATTGAATTTCAAATAATTCATCATTTGAAATCAGAGTACTCAGCCCACTATGGAATAAATGGCATATTAAAGGGCAACTTTAGAATTCCTTCAAGACAGACTGTGGTGTATCCTAAAGACTTATGGGTTAAAGAAAATGGGACATCAAGCATTAAAATGCTTTATTCTCAGTTATATGTGTGCTGTTTTACCCTTAAGTTTCCAGCTTTTTTGATAAGTTCAATAATAATTATTTTATATGTGGCTAAGATTACTTACATTGTTGAGATGGGGATAAAAACAGAGGGCACATAACCTTTGTCTCCCTTTTCTGTTGGTCTTGAAACTGGAAAAGAAAGGCATGTTGGGGGAAAATGTTATTATTGATAAAATTATAAATCTACAAAAGGATAAGTAATGCTAAAAGGAAGAGAGATAATATAATTGTTTAGTGATTCACAACATTTTTTAGTTGAATAGATGAAATGACATTTCAAATGAGCATAAAATGTACAAGAAGAGAAAAACATATCTCTTGGCAGGACTGATCTAACTTTACATAGTAATGGTCTGAAATGAGTGAGCAAAATTGGGAATCAACTATATTACCTGTCCTCCATGTAGTATTTAAGTTTAATTATAAGGACAGATTTATTTGTGGATTGGGGATTTATAGCAATGCAGTTCTTTTCATTAAAACTGACACCAATTATAATATTATAATGACACAAAGTTTTGAAGCACAGACTTCAGTGTTAAAAGTACAATATTACTGCATTGTAGTAGCAGTAATATTGTGTGCAATCCTCACCCTCAAATTTCTCTGGTTTACTCCACTGATCCAGTTGTAAGGACCAACTGTAATTTTTCAGCTGTAATCTGTTGCATTGACATTTATTATTTCATTTGATCAGATATAGAAACAATTAAAAGCCTCAAGGTTTTTGTGGTGGCTGTTGTCTTTTGCTTGTTTCAGAAGGGGATGAAGGAGGGTGGCAGCAAGTCACTGCTGTGAGGGACAACTGTACCATATTCCTCAAGATGATGCTCATACATTAAGTCGCTGTGGATGACTGTTTTAACAGACTGCATATACTTCTGGGCTTCCCTGGTGGCTCAGACAGTAAAGAAACGGCCTGCAATGCAGGAGACCCAGGTTTGTAACCTGGGTCTGGAAGATCCCCTGGTGAAGGAAGTGGCTACCCACTCCAGTATTCTTGCCTGGAGAACTCCACGGACAGAGGAGCCTGGTGAGCTAGTCCATGTGGTCACAAAGAGTCAGACATGACTGAGTGACTAACACGTTCACACGTTCACATATATACTTCATTTAAAGAAACAGAATGGTAAACATATTACAATTATATCGCTATTTCACGAATGTTCTTTTTATGTATTCAACAAATATTTACCAAATGCCTAGTTTGTCCAGGTATCATTTTCAGCCCTTTAGATACAACCAGGAAAAGCAGGCATGTCAAGACTTGTTATTGATAGGCTGGAAGGTGGGGATAAAGCATAAAGACCCCCTTGTCCCCTCCCTGGCAAAGGAACAATAGTCTCCGAGTTGTGAGACTACAGTTAAGTAAAAAATACAAAGCTCATCAACTCTGAACTTCTTTTGTAAGAAAGGAAAACAGCCTTGCCTGACTTTTAACAGCTTTCTAATCATTACTTCTTTCTTTTTTTCTCCCTAGGCATAGAGGTGAAATTGGTGCCACTCCTACTTTAGAAGGGAGAAAAATGAAACTGTCGGTGGCTGAGACACGCCCATAGCCATGGGGAAGTCTAGCTGCTGATCACTAACTGCTCTGCTAGCTGAACAGTTCCTGCTGTTCTTTTCAGGAACTGCTTACACACTACTTCATTTCTAAGGCTTTGACCTCCACACGCCCCTTAGATCTTATAATGATCAAAGTCAACATAAAGAGAGGAACTTCATTTACTTTACTCCAATCTGAGATTATTTTCCAAAATCTTAAGAAGAAAAAGCAAAATGGAAAGAAACTAACCTTCGCATGGCTGGGAGCTGTAGTGTTTACCGAAGGCTTTGTCTTTGGGAATATCAGGATAGAGGTACTTCAGAGGGTTTTCGGGAATGTTTTCAGCCATAATAACCTTGTAGTCTCGAAGGATGTCAGCAAACGGCAGAGCGGACAGCCGGCCTTTGTTGTAAGGTTCCACAGAATGGAATCTCACTTCTCCTGGTAAAAGAGAAAACAGAGGGAATATTCAGGATCCTGCAGAAATTCTTTGTGGCCATTTTTCCAGCCTACATTCTCTTCATGTCACTGGTTATAAAACGAGGCCAGCCCTTCTCTGCCTATGTAGAGTACAGATGGCCACATGATAGAGGACACCCATATAGGCTGTGAGAAAGTCATGCTACGTTCTTCTGGAACAACCGTAACAACTAATATGCAAACCCACTGAACACATGAGAAATAGAACAACAGGCCACACACTTCTGAAGATGGAAAGACCAATAACCAAACTCAATGCTAATTTCACCTGAATAAATAATAGTGAGCATGTACCGTTTTCAGAATGGTCCACCCAGGTGAAAGTTATTCCTCCAAGGTGGCTTTCACTGAATCTTAACAAAAAGGTCCCGGGCATTTTATCCTTTAGTAAGAGTCGTTCCTTTTCTTTGCTAACAAAGCCCATGATGTACCTACAAATAGAACATGGCATAGTTTCATCTGATCAAAGACTATAATTTATTGCATTCACAAAGAACAGACCTGATTTTGATATAATCAAAAGTCAATAATGCCTAAAATATTCTTATACAGATTAAATATCAATATGTGATGAAGAATGTAAGAAACTGCAACTATTTTCCATTCTATGACACTAAATATGCTTACAAAGGAAAGAAAAGAAAAAGTGACTACTGTAAAGAAGCTATAACAGTAGAGTGCATGCATCTTTTGAAGTTAGAGTTTTTGTCTTTTCTGAATATAAGCCCAGGAGTAGGAATGTTGGATCACAAGGCAGCTCTATTTTTATTTTTTAAAGAAATCTCTGTACTGTTCTCCATAGTGGTTGCACCAATTTACAATCCCACCAACACTGTGCAAGGGTTCCCATTTCTCCACACCCTCTCCTATATTTTATTATTTCTGTTCATAGTAGCACTATGTACAACAGTCAAGATATGAAAGCAACATAAGTGTCCATCAACAGACAACTGGCTTAAGAAGATGTAGTATAATATATATATTATACATATAAAACATATATGATATATATACATACAATGCAATCATAACAATAAAAAAATGAAATATCGCCATTTGCAGCAACATGGATAGATCTAGAGAATATCATACTCAGTGAAGTAAGTCAGACAAACACAAATATTATATGATATCACATATGTGCAATCTAAAAAATAATATAAATGAATTTATTTACAAAACAGAAATAGACTCACAGACATAGAACACAAACTTATGGTTATCAAAGGAGGAAGTGGGATGAGGGGAGGGGTAAACTAGGACCCACGTTGGGAGTAACATATATACACTACTGTGTGTGAAAGAGACAACCAACAAAGCCCTACTGTACAGCACATAATAACAGATAAGGGAAAATAATCTAGAAAGGAATATATATGTACAACTGAATCACTGTGCTATACACCTGAAACTAACATGATGTAAATCAACTACACTGCAATTTTTAAAAAACTGACAGTATAAAAATAAGAACTGAATGAATTCATAATGGAAAATATAATCCTCCATATTATTCCATGGAACTTACCCATCAATCCAAAGGGGAAGAATGTGTTTCTTAATTAGGTCTAAAATTGCTTCAAGCCAGGTCCAAAAGGTAAATGATTTACCAGGCAAGTGTTCCTATTGGAATAAACAAACATGTTAGCACAATAATTGTGTCAGTAGTAATGCTGGTACGATAGTTCAAGTTGCTTTTTCCAGTGAAATATTTATTTTAAATAAGAAAACACTTTAGAGATTCTTCCTAAAATAACCCTATCAAAGAAACCCTCAAAATCTCAAATTATGATAATGGAGGCTTAAAAAGGAACACTAAAAAAAATCTAAATGATGCTATCCTTTCCCCATTTGTACCTTGCAGAACTTGGCCCAGGTGAGATGACCATCACTGTAGCTAGACTGGACTAAAATGAAAGAAAAGAATGAGATTGAGATTTTTATTAAACAATTAGACTCTTCAATTTGGTGCTTAATTTGGATTGCCCTCCCCCAAGCATTTCCTAAGCACCTGCTAAGGGTTTACAGTATATTTAATGCTAGAAACAGTAAAAGTAAGGTGTCATGAAAAGTTTTATCCAGGAAAGAATTCTTTCCGATGGAGGAGCTAAAGATAGCCTTAGGAAGTGTGTGGGTGTCTAGAACCAGGCCTCCATGAATGGATAGGATATAAATTGTCAAAGAAGGAAGAGGCCACTCCAGTAGCAAGAATAATGTAGGTTGAGGCATAGTGGATATGAACAAGGCTTATATATGAGGCCATAAGAGCAGCCTAATGTTGGTAAATAAACATTATAATATAAATCTGTGAAAGCCAGATTGCCAAGAGTCTTGAATATTATCATGAAAAGAATGAACTAGAGGTCCATTTAGCAATAAGGAACCACCACTGAATGTTCCAATCCAGGGCAATGAAAAAAGAATTTCTGTCTAAAATTTCAGGAAATTATAAGAATAATTTGATGAAGAGCTGAAAAAATATGGCTGCTATTTAAACAATATATTTAAAAACCTTATTCACTCATTAGCAAATATTTATTGAATGCCTACTATTGTGCTTTATGAATTAAACAAGGATCAAAAACAATATTTACATTAAGTAAATTTTGTAATATTCCCAATTTATTTAAACATCAAGTGCTCAGATAGTAGATCCAAGGGCAACTCGGCATCCCTTTTAAGTCAAGTTTAACCAAATCACACACGACTCACTCAGTTCAGTTCAGTTCAGTCGCTCAGTCGTGTACGACTCTTTGCAACCCCATGAACTGCAGCACGCCAGGCCTCCCTGTCCATCACCAACTCCCAGAGTTTACTCAAACCCGTGTCCATCGAGTCAGTGATGCCATCCAACCATCTCATCCTCTGTCATCTCCTTCTCCTCCTGCCCCCAATCCCTCCCAGCATCAGGGCTTTTTCCAATGAGTCAACTCTTCACATGAGGTGGCCAAAGTACTTGAGTTTCAGCTTCAGCATCAGTCTTTCCAATGAACACCCAGGACTGATCTCCTTTAGGATGGACTGGTTGGATCTCCTTGCAGTCCAAGGGACTCTCAAGAGTCTTCTCCAACACTATAGTTCAAAGGCATCAATTTTTTTGGTGCTCAGCTTTCTTTATAGTCCAACTCTCACATCTAATACATCTTTGGTTGTACTTTAACTAAACATGTATACAAATTCAATTTTAACTCTTTTTTTGGTGCTAAATGTGTTCACCCTAGGTTTGTCAAAACATACATATCTTCTAAAATTCTTTTAGAAAAAACTTACACTGTAGTCAGTATATGGAGTACCAATGACTATTTTGCAAACTTTAGAAACAGCAGTCAAAACTGAAATTTTCCTGCTATTAATAATTAACTATGACCAGGCACTTTCCTGGTGGCTCAGATGGTAAAGAATCTGCCTGCAATGCAGGAGACCCAGAGTTCCATCCCTGGGTTGGGAAGGTCCCCTGGAGAAGGAAATGGCTACCCACTCCAGTATTCTTGCCTGGAGAATTCCACAAATAGAGGATACAGTCCATGGGATCCCAAAGAGTCAGACATGACTCAGTGACTACCACTTCACTTCCACTTTGGGTAGTTTTTTAAAATTCAAATAAATTTCCTGACCCTGGGATCAGCTGTTTTCCAGTTGGTTAATAACCACTCTAATATTAATATGAAAGACCAAGGCACCATTAAGGCTTCACAGTACATTCAGTGGAAATGGCATAAGAATAAGAATACTCTAGAGACTGGAGTGCCTAGTAGAAAGGAAGGTACTTTAGAACTGGACAGTCCTGGCCTGCATCTTACCTTTGCTACATACTAGCTGTGGCAAGTCATTTAACCTCTGAACTTAGGTATCCTCATGTATAGAATGGATAGAATTTTAAAAAATAGAATAATGAGTTATCCTCAATATTCTGCCTTAAGGAATTTCTGTGAGAAGGAAAATGTAGCATTTAGCCCTATATCCAGCAATATAGTAGGCACTCAATAAATTGTGGTAAGCATTATTATTATTAATAGTAATATCACCCTCATTCTTTAAAACTCTTGAGTACCAGAAACAGGGGCAAGTCCTCCATATATGCCAGCTCTTACCTGTTAGCTTCTCGGCCAGCATGTTGAGCTGATCTGAGTTCAGGCCACGACCAACATATGATGAAAACTGCCAGCTCATTACTTCCAGGAGTTGACTCAAAGTGGCAGATGGAGGATTATTAAAGAAAATCAAGTTCTGAAACAGTTGTATTGATGATTGTATGTATTAATCACACTGAATACATTGTAGTTCAACATATAGGATTCCTGATTTAAACTCCTTAGGTTAACCTAAGTTAACAATACAGATCTATTGTCTCATCTCTGTTGTGCTTTTAAATTAAGACTGATTTTGTCTTTTCCTAAAGAGTTTCTGGTTCTTTGAGTCTAATGTAATATATGGTTCTATCTTATCCTTAAAGGAATCATTGGGCAGTTCTTTAACTTTCCCTGGACTATCAATCAACTCATACAAGTACTTAACACTGTTCAACAAATAATTAAACAGATACTCTCTTCTGAAATAATATTAATCTTTTAAAAAATATTTATTTTTGGCTGTGCTGGGTCTTCATGGTGGCACGTGGGCTCTTGGTCACTGCAAGTAGGCTTTCTCTGTTTGTAGTGAGCGGGGCCACTCTCTCACGGCACAGGCTCGGCTGCCTCAAAGCATACGGGATCTCAGTTCCCAGACCAGGGATCAATCCTGTGTCCCCTGCATTGGCAGCTGGATTCTTAACCATTGGACCACTGGACCAGGGAAGTCCCCTGAAATAATATTAATCTAAACAAAACTTGTATCATGATATTTAATTGGTTTATCATGGGTTAGTACAAGTTATATCTTGACCAGACAAAGCATCCCAAAGCACAAAAATAGTTAAGTCCCAGGCTAATGAAGTGAATCCTATAATATGAATTCATAATTAACTTGGGACTCCCATTTTAGGATGGTCTTTTCTAATATTGTTCTAGATGAGAGGATCTTTTGTATGATCAACTGCAAAAGATCAACTGTTCATAACAGAAACTGGGTCAACAATGACAGAACAGAAGTCTTCACCTCAGATCACTGGAAAGGAGAAGGTGAGAAAGCCAAGAAAGACATTTTAAGGAGGAAGGTGGGGGAGGAATTAAGAAGTCCTTTGCAATATGGGGAGAAGGCCTTTGGCAAACATGAACCAAGCTGGGCAGCAAGAAAAGGAACCAATTCAAGAGACTTCAGAAGGTAGGAGTAAAAGAAGACATGGCATTCTGTAAGAAGGAGTGAGAGATAGGAGAGGGAAGAGAAGAGAGAAAGAATTTCCTTGAACATGAAGATTATATCTGGACAGATGACCAAAATGCATAGAACATAATTAAGATCTAGGAGCTTAGGTTTTGAAGCATAACAGTTAAGAGAAGCCAGAGTTAGCTGTTATGCTGAACTCTGTAAGCTGGCTGTACATTTATGTGTTAGGAGTTGTATATGAAATACATCTCCAGGTTTCTCATCTAAAACTAGAGCAGAATCTGAAATGCTAAAGCAGACATCTCTGGTGGCTTTCTCATAGAAGAAGGATGCTGAAGAAAGCTAAGGGTGGTGGCACTGCACTCTGAGGCTAGTCCATCTCCTTCCTATATCCTGGAACTGGATGAAACATTCTAAACGTGTAGTTTCTAATGGAGAATGACATTAAATCTCAGAAGTGTTGGCTGTTATTGGCTTTACAGACCAGGTACCTTTTCAGAAATATCCTAGAAATATCTTTGGGAGAATATCAATAACCTCAGAAATGCAGATGATACCACCCTTATGGCAGAAAGCAAAGAAGAACTAACACGCCTCTTGATGAAAGTGAAAGAGGAGAGTGAAAAAATTGGCTTAAAACTCAACATTCAGAAAACAATTTTAAAATCATGGCATCCGGTCTCATTACTTCATGGCAAATAGATGGGGCAACAATGGAAACAGTGACAGACTTTATTTTTGGGGGCTCCAAAATCACTGCAAATTAAAAGACACTTGTTCCTTGGAAGGAAAGCTATGACCAACCTAGATAGCATATTAAAAAGCAGAGACATTACTTTGCCAACAAAGATCCATCTAGTCAAAGCTAAAGTTGTTCAGTAGTCATGAACAGATGTGAGAATTCAACCATAAAGAAAGCTGAGCACCAAAGAATTGATACTTTTGAGCAATAATGTTGGAGAAGACTTGAGAGTCTCTTGGACTGCAAGGAGATCCAACCAGTCCATCCTAAAGGGAATCAGTCCTGAATATTCACTGGGAGGACTGATGCTAAAGTTGAAACTCCAATACTTCGGCCACCTGATGCGAAGAACTGACTCATGTGAAAAGACCCTGATGCTGGGAAAGATTGAAGGCAGGAGGAGAAGGGGACGACGGAGGATGAGATGGTTGAAAGGCATCACCGACTCAATGAACATGAGTTTGAGTAGGCTCCGGGAGTTGGTGATGGAGAGGGAAGCCTGGCGTACTGCAGTTCACGGGGTTGGGAAGAGCCGGACATGACTGAGCAACTGAACTGAACTTTCCTAGTGAGTTCTGTTCTTCTCACTGCAGGCTGAGAGGAAGCAAGGCACAGGACACTCTGCACAGCCTTCCTGTCTGCAGTTAATCTGACTCAGATGCAGGGCGCCAGAGGATGAGAAGGTACAAGGCTGAGGCATTTTCTATGCTGTTTTCTTATTAAGCACATTAGACAAAAGGGAGGGAACGCTTGGAGCTGCCTCATTATGACTATTCCTACTGCTAGGACCCGAGGTAGAAAAGTTTTTCCCTTTGGAAGGCACATTTGCTTTGCATCAAGAAGAAATAGTTATTTACATCTGACCTATTTTCTCTAGACCTTGGTGGTTTCCAGGACAACACACTGGGGTTTTGTTAAGAGAGAATGGAGGGAAATCGTGACTCATCTTTTTTGCCACGCCCTTCCTCGGAAATGCTTCTCTTCTCTGCTTCCTTTGAAACTTGAGGTCAATTTTTCATCCATATCTTAAATAACCACCAGATGGCATTAGAAGCCAATTTGAGCCTAGAATGGATTTAAATCTATAATCAACTTGAAAATCTGTAGTGTTGTTAGGTGAGATTGGTGAAAATGTTAGTCACTTATTTGAAACCAATTCTCAACCTTTGTGGAAGAGCCATTGTGGAGATGGTGTGGCCAGAAGTAGTTGAGGAGGTGAACATAGCAGTCAGACCTCAAATTTTGGGGAAGGGATTCTCCAGAGTCCAGTGAATGGAGCAACTGGACGGCCTTAGACGCTCTGTGATGCACGGAGTTGGGAACTGACCAGACCTCAGAAATAAAGAGCACCTGTCTCTCACTTCTGCTAGCCAGAACTCTCTCATGGTCCAAGTACATCAGAACATATTATTTTAAATATGACACGAGGGAGGAATCATACAACTGAGTTGTATTGGAGTTTTGAAATAAATAACCCACAAAGGTATGCCAAAATTTATACACACACATATACACATACCTTTTGGGGCACGTGGGTTTTGTTGACCATAAAACAAACGAAATGGAATTAAAGGGGAAGAAACAGGAATAGGGTCTCTACCTGGGAATCGCTGGTTGACACATTGTACCAAATGATGGATGCCCAAGCATTAGGTAACTGACTGACATTGGAAATCATCACCACAGGTAATGAGCAGGTCTGGTTTAAAAAAAAAAAAAGGCACAGTTATTAAAGGTAGTAGCATCTTGCATTGATTTTATACTTGGATCTTTCCCTTAAAGAGCCATCTCACGTCAACCCCAGTCCTCCAGTGCTGAGTCCACACTACTTTGGTCACTAAAATGATCATGAAGGCACTGGAGCCATCTGAGCATACATGAGTCAAAGTACCAGCAGCAGAGAGTGATGAAAAATGGGTCCTTTCAGATGCTCGGTCAGTCAGCTCCAACATCTTCCCTGATATTACGTAGATATTTTTACTTTCTTGTATCATGTACTGCCTAAAATGTAACTAATTAGAGCTTGTATTGACTTAGCAACTTTCCTCTTAATATATCAAAGAATCTAATTTAAAATTTATCTCTGGAATGGGTTAATATATTCAAATTATGATTTAACATCTCATTAATGTCAGTATCAGATATGGGGGTTTCAACTGTAGAAGAGGGAGAGGTAAGTGACTTTGGAATACAAAATATTATGGGAGATAGAGTCGCTGCCTCTATTGTCATAGCACTCAGCTTGGTACTGTTGGTGCTAACATTTTCAACCTTATGGAACAAGAGGCTTCACAGACTCATCTGGGAAACTAATCACCTTACATTAAGTCCCTTCACATTAACAGAAGTTATATTGCTTGTAGGCAGTGAAATGCCCACTTGAGGAACTTAACAGCTTATGGAAGCAGACATTTAAGGAAAAGGGATGAAGGAATCTCTGGAAAATTTTATAAATATGTTCACATTCATTAGGATAAAAGAGTGAAGGCAGAATGCTAAAATAATATATTCTACAAATAGGACCATATTCAGGTGTATGAAACTGTGTTTATTCATTCATGCACTCATTCATTCAACAAATGTTGAGCATCTGTTACATGTCAGGCACTGTGCTGGGCACTGGTGATGGAAGGATAAAGGTGTGATATCCTGCCTTCAAGGAGCTCATTGTTAATTATATTCAATTTAATTCCCCATTTCTTGATTCCTTCTTTGAGTTCAATGGTGACTGTTGTCAGAGGATCAAAATAATGTACTATTAATGCTCCTATCATTGGTCCTTGCTCATCACACTATAAATACCTTTCTTCTGATGCAATTTTATGTACAAGTTAAAATTTTGAAATCATACAAGACATGGTTCAAGTATATTTATTTCTCTTTAAGCTTTCCACTGAGTATCCACGAATCTGGGAATCTCAGAAAACAAACAAATATACAGTCTCGGCAACAAATTATTCAATATGTATTGAATTATAGTGACTGAGATTTTATCATATATATATATATAATTTAAAAATTATTTTTTGGCCATACCACATAGCTTGTGAGATCTTAGCTCCCTGACCAGGAAACAAACCTGGGCCCTTGGCAATGAGAATGTGGAGTCCTAACCACTGGACAACAAGGGAATTTCCTTATCATTTATATTTAATCAGAATAATATATGCTGACTAATGAGTGAATATTTGACATATTGATTTCCTAAATTACAACAAAAATAATGAATAAGCAATGTACTAAAACCTAGAAAATATTGAGTTTTCATCTTCAAATACTGACCAATTCCTGAAAATGTTATTAGTAAATACTAAATATTCCTTGAAACACCTACCTCCAAATCAATGGTCAGACCATAGAGGCAGATCTGTGTCTCAAATGTTATGGAATGAAGCTCCTCAGTCACCATGTGACAGCCCTAAGGGGGAAAGAAATAAATGGTTATCTTGCAAATGCATATGCATGTGCGCTAAGTCGCGACTCTCTGCCACTCTATGGACTGTAGCCCGCCAGGCTCCTCTGTCCATGGGATTCTCCAGGCAAGAATATTGGAGTGGGTTGCCATGCCCTCCTCCAGGGGATCTTCCCAACCCAGGGATGGAACCTGTGTCTCTTATGTCTCCTGCATGGACAGGCAGGTTCTTTACCCCTAGTGCCACTTGGGAAGCCTAATACAAATGTGTATAGTTGTTACCTATTATTAGATGTGCTTTTATAAAAACTAACAAATTCTTAAAGTATAAAGTATAAAATACCCTCAAACATCTCCTGCTATGGAACATTCCTTATTTTAAAAAGTTAAAGGATATACAGAGTTTGAGAAATCTTCCTTTCCACAAACAGAATGATATTATCTCCAAAACAATGAACTTTCTAGCTTCAACAATTCCAGCGTATTTTCATCAGTTGAAATCCAGATAAATTGCTCTTTATTTTTATTTTTGGAAATTTGTCCTTTTGACTTATCAACTATTCATAAAAGAAAGCCAGATGTGTGTAGCTATAACAAAAACAAGTCAGTATCATAATGGATTTTTTTTTAAAGCAAGCTCAAACATGATTAAACATGGTAAGTGGGAAAAATATGTACTTTCCTCAGCTTCTTCCAGAAACTTCAATAAAAGTAACAACTGGGGTTTTGTTTACTTTCCAATAAAATAAAACTGTAACCTAGATCTGGGAGTGAAAGCTAGGGGAGTGTGGAGCGAGGGTGGCAGTTAGGGGCTGTGTGTCAGAGCCAGGGGTGGAAGCACTGAACCCCCAGAAGCTGGAGAGTAAGGACTGAACAGGAGGGGTAGTTACTAGCCTCAGCCTAGGCAATGAGGTTCCCAGCTTCTCTGACCCTGGTCGGGTTTTGGTTAGTTAATACATCCAGTGCTTACATTACTATGGTTATGAAAACATTGTTAACAGCTGAACTATATAACAACATGATTGCATTTCCATTCTTATATTCCCTGGACTTATTTGTTGCCTCAGACTTTTTACTTAATTTGTTTTATCTACCTGTTACTAATGTAACCCCAAACACTGAATATATTAAATAAACTAAATGCTATACAGTAATATAGTAAAAATGGGTGAAATTCATGTGTATGAAGAGCTGGTATATAAGAACCATAGCTTAATTTAAAATAGATAACCATCAAGAACCTACTGTACAGAACAGGGAACTCTGCTCAATATTACATAACAACCTAAATAGGAAAAGAATTTGAAAAAGAATAGATATATGTATATGTGTAACTGAATCATTTTGCTCTATACCTGAAACTAACACAACACTCAGGGATCGAATCCAGGTCCCCTGTATTGCAGGCAGATGCTTTTACCATCTGAGCCAGCAGGGAAGCCCCTAATCAATTATACTGCAGTATAGAATAAAAAGTTTTTTAAAAAGAGAGCCACAGCTTAATCTTTCTCTAGAAATAATTCAGAAGTATATAAAATAAAAATATCAAGAAATATCAGTATGATCTTAACATAATATTTAGAACTCAAAAAATGATCACCTCTGAGGAGTTGGTTTGGAATGGGAAGCAGTGGGACAGAAATTGCTGTTTTTCCCAGGATGAATTCTGACCAAAACTTGCTATATGCCCAGAACCAGCAGTACTGTCATCATCTAAGAGCTTGTTAGAAAAACAGCCTCTCTGGCCTCATTCCAGGCCTACTGAACCAGATTCTGCATTTTAACAAGAACCCCAGGTGGAATGTATGAGGCAATTATTCTCAAAGTGATGTATCCACATTGTGTTTAGTCTCAAAAGGGATGTAGAAAAATTGGAGATGATATAGAAAGCTTAAACGATAAAAAAAAAAAATAAGTCCTGTGGGAACATATGAGCAGAAGTGGAATTATCTAGAGTAGAAAAGTCAGGGTGGGGTTGTGGGTGGCTGAGTCAGCTCTGAAACGGAGCTTTTGCTACTGAATATAGTTAATAACAAGCTGGAGTCCTTTTGTGTTAAATTTCAAAAAAGTTCTAATATGATGATATGAATGACAACTACGTGAGGAAGATTTTATTGATAATGAGGAACATTAAAATAGAACTTGTTACTGAGAAGGAAACAGAAAATTAAAAACTCCTCTTTCCCTTGGGCTAGACCATTGTGGTACCTTCCAGTGCCTGGGGGTGGTTAGATTGACTCAGTAAGACTGCTTCTTATGGATTAGTAGAAAGTTATGTTACCAAAAATTCCTTTGAAAATTCTTAGACCACCCCTAAAATTACTCCCAACACACCCAACAACCAGCCCTCTCCCCCAATTTACTTATTATGTAGAACTAAATTGTCCTTCCTTTGATTGACCATGAGATGAAATGGTCATGTTTAGGCACCAAGTTGAACAAAAACCACATTTTGTTTTTTTAAACAACAGAAAATCTCACTGCCCTCTAGGAGGAGGTGTTTACATTATGCAAAGTGAGACAACAGAAGAACCCACAAGTCCATGTTCACTAGTGGGTGCCACTCACATCCTCACTGAGCTCAGTGGCAGAAAGGACACAAGCCTGTGTTTGTACATTTGAGAGGCCTGAGGCAAGCGCACAGAGGGGGACCACATACCATATGTCTAAATATTTAGCCTTTATAAATCAACTTAACAAATGTTAAAGTATGGTCTAGCCTCCTGCCTCAACCAACAGCTAAGCTTTCACATGACCTAATTGGCCACGTTTTAACTCCTCAAAGTCCTGCTGAAATATGCTGGCCTGGGGAGAGCATGACCTTCCGGGACCACTTCCCATCCTTCTTTCTTCTCCCTCTGTGCGGGGCTGACCTGACGAGTGTGGCCCTGAGGCCTCTCCTCATGCCTGGAAATGTTTGCACTGATGGTTTCATCTGTGCTTGAGAGAGCAGACCTGGGGAAAAGGCCTGTACAGCCCTGGAAGTGGTCTTGAGGTCTTCTGGGCTGGGAATGCTGAAGCCCTGGGCTCTGGTGAGCACATGGCCTTGACTACCCAGACATCTCTTTCTGTATGGAGGGCCACAGTGGGAGGACTGCCAAAGGGAGCCTTTGGAGTTCTTATCCCGCCTTCATTCTAGTCTCTGCAGTTTAACTTGGTTAATTAAATGTGTGTGTGTGTGTGTGTGTGTGTGTGTGTATAACAACAATTCATCATGGATATAGTTCCCTCACACCTTTGGGTTATGGCACTTGGGTGATCACTGGTCCAAGTGGCAAGAATCTTTCAAAGACTCTTTCGTTTCTCAGTCCTGAGAAATCAGGACTTTACAGAGCAGTGGCACCGGAGCTGTCCATCAGCTTTGGAAGAAGACTCTGTACTTTAAAAACAGTACTTTGTTGAACTGTAATGTGGATGGTGAGAGATTTACATAGGGATTCAAACTAATTTCTAGTGTTTGCTTTAAACTTCTGATGCAACTGTGACGTACGTTTAGAACGAAATCCAACAAAGAAGCTGACATCAGCTTCAACATGTGTATCAACAATATATAGGACTGGAGGAGAGCAGCTCTGACAGAAGACAGTGTCGTTAACTTTCCAAGCTTGCATGGCCACCAGTCATAGTCTTTATTATTTTATCAGTGCAGTCGAAGCTAGAGACACTATTCAATCTCACATTCCTAGGGCCCATTCCTTACAGACTGTAAAAATATCATAGATAAGATGTACCATTAATGTTGTATTAAAAGCCATTTCAACCATCTGGAATGATTATAGATTTAAAGTATCCATATTTATGATATTTATATTAATGACATTGATGATATAACTGGATTGACTGTATTGCACTTTTAAGGAAAAGTACCCACTGGATAATCTGCTAAGAAACTAAAAAACTGGCTAAACAACCTGACCAGGACTCCACCTAGGAAAATATATGGAACCTAATGAAAGGCAGGTAAAGATGTCACCATATTCTTTTTGTTACCTCTGTGCATGCATGCTAAATCACTTCAGTCACGTCCAACTCTTTGCGACCCTACGGACTGTAGCCAGCCAAGCTCCTCTGTCCATAGGATTCTCCAGGCGAGAATACTGGAGTGGGTTGCCATGGCCTTTTCCAGGAGATCTTCCTGACCCAGGGATTGAACCCATGTCTGTTATGTCTCCTGCATTGGCAGGCAGGTTCTTCACCACTGCACCACTTGGGAAGTCCCCAATAGAGTAGGACATTGTTGTTTATCTTGCTCATTTCTTAACAAGCCACAATCTATGATAATGTTGCACATGGTAAACTATGTGGAATAGAAAACAACTGTAATAATCCATTCGTTTAATGAGTATTTGCTGAGTCCCTATCATGTGTTAGACCCTGGCCTAGATCCTGAGAAACAATAATAAGAGGGGAAACAATGGTACAGTCATATGAGAGAGAGAGACCTTAATCACAGAATCATAGGAAATGAATGTAAAGCAGCAACTAATTCTCAACCCATAAAATAAAGGGACTATACAGAAGACATTGCAAATAAATCTGTGTTTCTAGTGTTATTCGTGCACCAATCTTTGTCTTTAAAAAGCATTGCAACTACTTAAATTAGTTCAGAAGGCAATCGACTTCCTGTGAAAATGCTTGAGCCAGTTGGAGTGTGAGTGGTGGATCTGTGTTTGAGAACACTGAACCTTGACAGAACATCTGTTTGGCTATTTTGTTAAATGAAACTCAAGTCAGCCAGGCTTTACTAATAGCTTCTTTGTGCTTCATGACTTTCCACCACATAAACAAAATTACCTAACACCTCAGTCTGTGGCTAAAACTGCCATTTATCAGTTAAAGCCTACTGACAGAACAAACTCAAGAGACTGCAATTTCAGCCTCCCTGTTCAAACAATTTCTGCCATTTCAACAATCACTCTCAAGCCAGCTCTTAGGACCGCCAGGAAAGGCTGCTTCCTGGGAATGTTTATTTTATAGAGACGGACTGAAGCTTTCACCAAGTTAGGCCACTTGCTAGATGATGGAATCTTATCTTCAGCATGATTAGTCCAAGAAAAGAACAAAGGTGGGAAAAATAAGCAGTAATTGCAAACCTTGAATTTGTGACAGCATGTCAACAGATTCCTCATTCCAAAGCAAATCCTTTAAATTAAATGCATTTTGAAAAATGACCCGATTCTCTGCTGCACTTCTGAGGATTACAGAATCTCTATCAAAGGAGTTTCAGAGATTGTGTAGTCTAATGGTTCTAAAATCTTTTTTTAACCCTGAAACATGTTCTTAGAAGTAAATTTCCCACCTGGGCCCCTATCTGTAAAATACTTAAAATAGGGCTGATTGATTGAAATAGGGGTGGGAAGTCCAGAGTTCCACCGTTTACCAAACCACAACCAAGGAGCGGACTCCACTGGTCTTCCTAGCCTTCTAGGGACAGCATGGGTCTAGTGCAATTTCCTTCTTTCAACCCAGCGCTCCTGGCCAGGAGCCCCTGCGCATCCCGACAGGTCACTTCTTCCCGGATAATCTCAGAGTCAAACGCCAGGAGGCGCTGCAGTTCTAAAGAGGTTTGGATTGGCAGTCTTGAGGAAACTGCCTTGGTATTATTCAGTCTAACCCCGCTGACGTAGGAGAGGAGGACTCAAAGTCGGGGAAGTTGTCAGGCAGCAGGCACTGGGAGTAGACATGCAAGCGTATAAAAGGGGTGTATATATACATAGCGGTCTGAGGTTTCATGGACCTGGAGCCAGAAGAGGAACATGCTCAGTGACTCTTAAAGGGAATGTTTCCAGCAGAGCACCTGGCGGGTGGGCAGAGAAGGGATGTTACGGATTCGTAGTTTATCCTAAGCCAGGAACCACCTTTAGAACCATGTCCGCACCTGTTACAGAGGGGACAGCCTGGAGAGCTGCCCAAGAGGCCCATGGCAGACAGCTGCACAGTGCATTGCCGTGGACTCTCACACGCTTCATCTTGTTTGGTCCTCACAACAACCCTATGAGGTGCAGGTGAACGTGAAACCATTTTACAGTTAAGGAAACTGGGAGTTAGCGAGGTAAAGTGGCTGGTGCAAGGTCAGCTCCCTGCAAGAGGCAGAGCCATCGGCAGTGCTGTTTCCACCACTGTACCAATGTGCGCAGGAGATACAGGAGCAGCCCGAATTTTCCTGGGAATCGTGATTTTAAGTTCCTTCTAAACTTTGTCAGGATTCTGGTGTGAGGTAGCTACATGTTTCTGAGCAGGTGGGTAAAGTGGGGAAAACAGTAGTTTAAATAGATGAAAAAATGAGGTGCTCCCCACAAACCCGCAGAGATCCTTCTTATAGGAATATCAGCAAATGGGTGGTGTGTGTGATGAGGTAAAGGGGTCAAAGCGGAGTGACAACCATCCAGGCCTCTGTGTATGTGTACGCGATGAAATAGGTCAAAGCAGAGTGGCAACCATCATGGCCTCTGTGTGTGTGTGTGATAAGAGTTAAGTGGAGTGATAACCATCATGGCCTCTGTGCATGCATGTGTGTGTGTGTGTGGGTGGGTGTGATGAGCTAAAGAGGTCAATGTGAGTGTCAACCATCACAGTCTCTCCCAGGCAAGGTTTTGTGACTCAGTGGCCAAAAGCATGGACACAGGAGCCAGCTTGCTGAGGTTTGAATCTAAGCCCAAGCACTCAGTGCCTCAGTCTCCCTGGCCAAAATAAGTATGACACTAATGGTCTCTACTTCCTGGCACTGTTGAGAGAGTTACATCAGTCAATGCCAGCAAAGCTATTAGACAGTGCAATACAGAGTAAATGCCACACAAGGATTTGTCAGATAAGTTCTTATCAGGTTATGAACTCCTGCTGCAGGTACATAGATAAGCGATAAGCAACAGCTACTGCTTGAAATTTGAAAATGAGGTTATAATATCCTGGCTTCCCATTCTCCCTAAATTTTGGTTACTGCAATTCCTGGCCCCATGACTTTGTGAATCCCACTTAATCACCAGATCCTCCCCCACTCTTTCCTGACTTTCCTGTTGTCACTCCTAAGTTTGGCCAAGCTCCTGATTCCCATCTCAACTTTCTGAGTCCACTTCATATATTGTGTGACTTTTCAGTGGTTCCTATAGCACATAAAACAGCATTCAAGTCTATGGTTTGTTTTGAATGTACCAAGGAGTCATATTAAAATTCTGTCAACAGGGGGAGCTCAAAGAACAGCTTAAAATAAAATTATCCAGTTCCTGCAAATGTGGGGGGAAAAAAAGCAAATCATTCTGATATAACCACATGATCTTGTTATTAATCAGAAAATGAGAGGAAATAAATTCAAAATGAGATAAGTAGGCATGGTTAATGAGACATTGTTTTTCTATACTGGAAGCTGATTTACTTAGATCTCTGTCTCTAGAGAAATTCAAGTAAATTCTGATTTTACATTCACAAAGATGACAAAGTACTGAAGAATTCAGCTATTTAATTTATTCCCACTTGATTTGTTTTCCTTAAGAAGAGTTTAGAAGCATTGTGCTTAGTCTATTCAGACTTAGTAAATACTATTCAGAGAGGTCACTGCATGAAATGCTGTTTGCAACTTTGGTGAAAATTCCAAGGAGATTTGTGAAACAGACTTTTATTTATAATGTGCTAATGTTTTAATTAGGAAGTTTGGAAAACCTTTATGGATTTCTATAAGGTGGAAAGAATAACTCTTATTTGTTTGGTTTACTAGAATATTCTTAAACTCAAAAGCTTTGTTCCTGTTCTATCTGCGCTGAGAAACCTGTTTGACAGTCTGCTGTAAGCCAAGGTTCTACCTTGGGAAGAAAGCTTAGCTCATCCTTGATGGAGTGGTGATATCTGGCAAAAGAATTTTAAGACATGGTTAAGAGAATGAAGAATTCTTGGAAGGGAAAAACCTAGAGCATGAAAACTGTTGTGATGGATCTTTGTGGTTTTGTGGAGTGGGCTAGATCGACTATAATAGAATGCTGGATTTATAAAGTGTATTTTCTTCCAAATAATCTGAAGAAATTTCTCATAGAGCTGTAACACTAAAGCCAGGAGATTGAATCCATACCAACCACACCAGGAATAAGCCTCATTGCTTTCTAACTGCATCATGTAGGTGGTCTTACACATGCAGTTTCTCTGAGCACAGAGCATTAGGCATTATGACTCTGATCTCTTAGAGGGAAAAAAATGCAATATTTCTCTATCAGATCATTTGCCAAGGGTCATATTTTCAGTCACTGTCAGAATGGACTCAGGCCCAGGTTTTCTAATTCCAAATATGTAGGGCATAGAGAAATGCCCTAGTATCTAGGTCAACTAAATAGATGATTCCCAAAGCCACTTCCAATCCAGGATGTGGCAACTCTATTATTTACTGACAAACTCAAACACCTGGGCTGCATCAGTTTGTTCTTTTAATCAATTCATCCACTGAAGCGCCAACCTTAGATATACGAGTAAAGTAATTGATACCATAAAGTAACAGAACTGTTTTTCACTTGTGATTTTCACATCCTGGGTCATGATGTTCAAAGACTTACCTCTTACCTGTGGAAAATGAGTGATGTTATGATATTCTATAATAATGAACTGACTAAAGAAATTACAGCAATACAATGCAACCACTTTAAATCATGTCCTCCAAGAGTAAGTTTATGGAAAGCTGTTCACTTCACATTGCTATGTGATGGAAAGCAGGTTATGAAACATTGTGTGTATGTATACATTTAAAGTAATGTATACATATAAAGCAGAGAAGGCAATGGCACCCCACTCCAGTACTCTTGCCTGGAAAATCCCATGGACGGAGGAGCCTGGTGGGCTGCAGTCCATGGGGTCGCTACAAGTCGGACACAACTGAGCGACTTCACTTTCACTTTTCACTTTCATGCATTGGAGGAGGAACCCATTCCAGTATTCTTGCCTGGAGAATCCCAGGGACAGGGGAGCCTGGTGGGCTGCCGTCTATGGGGTCACACAGAGTCAGATACGACTGAAGCGACTTAGCAGCAGCAGCAGCAGCATACATATAAAGTCTAGAATGATGTGAACCAAAACATTAATAGTTGTTTTCTTAGAAGGATGTTATATGCAATTTCTATTCTCTTCTTTTTAAAACAAAATTTCTTATACAGTTGACAATTATCAAGTTTTACATTTGTAATTAGAGAAACATGAATTTGATTTTATATAAAAATATAAAGGGCAGTTTAAGAGCTTTTGCCTTTTCATACTGTTCATGAGCTTTGTAAAAATAAGACTTTATTGGATTATTTCCTAGAAAAATTCCTTTGGAGAAAACATTTCCTACCTCATTTCCTTTGTTTCCAGCACTAGACTTCATTTCCTTTGGCTGCTGTGGAAAAGGAAACAACAGTGTTTGGATGGAGAAGCATTATCTGTTAAACACCAAGTTGGTTGTACCTATTATAGCAGTTTTCTCAGTCAGAATTTTGACTTCTAGAACAGTAAGCCAGATGTCTTCTAACACATTGAAACCTAACATAGCTGCCCAGATTCAACAGAAAGAGCTTCCTGTTTTACCTCATGGGACACCACTTAAGGAAGTTTCGTTGAGATAAGGGAGCAAGCTGGTATAAAACTATTTTTCAGCCACATTTTGGAAAGAGGAAATCATATTGGGATGTTTTAGAATATATTCAGCGCTCCTCTGTACCTGGAAAGTATCATCTGAGCTAACCCATGACAATTCTCAATGCCTATGAAATCATGTTTAACACACAGGCCTGGGGAAATAGACACGGGCCAGTATGCACATGGCGTGGTGAGCTATTAAATGCCATGAGAGGAGAAAACACAAAATGTTCATGATATAGACTACTCGGTGGGAAAATAGGACGGAAAACAAATTAATGTGTACAACCTGATCCATTTAAAAAAAACAATATATACATATATATATTATATAGTGTAAGTGTTAGTGGCTCAGTCATGTCCAACTCTTTGCGACCCCATGGACTGTGGCCCGCCAGGTTCTTCAGTCCTTGGAATTCTCCAGGCAAGAATACTGGAGTGGGTAGCCATTCCCTTCTCCAGAAGATCTTTCCAACCCAGGGGTCAAACCCAGGTCTCCTGCATTGCAGGCAGATTCTTTCCTGTCTGAGCCACCAGGGAAGCTGTCTATATATGTACACACATATTTACATATATATATGAATGAAAATGCAAAAATAAGGATGTAAATAGTGTTATGTCATGGTGTTGGGATCATATAGGTGGTTTTTAATTTTTAAAATTTTGCTTTGCTGATTTTCTATATTTGCTTTGGTATTAAAAAGTGATGAAAGGTATTATATAAAAGGTAATATATATGAAAATGCTTTGCAACTAGAAAAGCATCATGAAAACTAAAGTTTTGTTATTTTATATTTTATCCTTCCTGGAATAGAGACTCAACCGCTTTTTGGTATGTTTCTTGTCCTTCCTTTTTCAAATGACTCTTTTGGGAGACAGGTATCTCTAAATTAAGAGCCTTTTATGGCTTCACTTATTAGCAAACATGGGCCATTATTGAAAGTTTCTTGAGAATAGGAATTGAACTTAAGCAAAAAGAGTTTTAGTTGTAAAAATATACATATATAATCACTCATCATTACATTTAATTGATTTAGTAGTCTCACACAGAGGGATTCAAGGATTCACACAAAAACAAAATAAAAATTGAACACCAGTATAAATATTTGTATGCAGCTATCTTTCAGTTAACATAAATTTTATCTTTTAGAAAGTAGATCTTTTGAGGCTGCTTCAGTGGTGTCCCAACATTCAGGTGAGGTAACTTCTCAATGCTAATAAGCCAGGTGAGTAACATGTTTTTGGCTAGACAAGCAATAGGATATTTGGAAATCTAAGAACTATGCAAAGAATTAGAAAGGAAGCAGGAAGAGAACTCTAGGTTAAGAGGAAGTGGTAAAACAAGAAGTAACAGGATGAGGCTGGGTCAGAAGCTTTCTAGAAATGCCAAGGCCAACTGTGTGCATCTCACACCTAAAACCATCCTATTTCCCCAAGCCAATTCTCCTAAAATGACAGAGCTTTTAGACAGACATGCCATTATTGGGTATCAATTGGGGAGATTTTAAAAATGAAGCCAGGAATGCTTATCTACTTTAAGACATATTATCTCTGTCATCATGACCAAAATATTTTGACTAATTAAGACATATATTTAGGTACAGCATCACCATTGTTAGGAACTCAGACCTTCAGAGTTAAGGTTCAATTTTTTTTTAACCACTTTTAATTCTTCAAAGATGGCATGTTTTATTTCTCAATATGATCCTTAATTCACATAAGAAACACTAAAGAACAAAACACATTAAATTATAAGGTCTATTAGTTTAGATGTGTCTGATTTGGAGGGGTGGGGGGGGAACTTGGGTCATTTCACTGCTTAACTCACCAAATGTCGAAATTCTACAGAGAGACTCCCGTTGGAAGATTCTTCAATGGACATGGCTTTGACGTGAGTTCCACAAAGTACAAATCTTCGATTGCTAGAGAGGAAATCTTAGCTATTTACAATGGTCTCAGGTAAAAATGTATTTATGGGCACAACAAAAAAATTCTAAAGTAAATGTCTTACCTTAGAGTCGAAGCATTCCTGTAAAACCAAGAAGATTCTTTAAAATGAGTTATTTAATAGATCTAAAAAAAGATTTTTCTATGCAACTTTAGAGGATGAGGATAGTATATAAAATTTCATTTCATGTCTTTATAGTAAAATTTTTAAAGTCAGTCTTCACTGGAGTTCTGTTAAAGGTTTGAACTTTAAAGTCAAATATTGAAGTACATTGATATGTAATGTGAGAGAAGTAAATTTAAAAGTTAAAAATTATTCTATAAAATAAGGACAATTCATCTTAAAAAGTCTTACAATTTCATGTTTCAAAACGAAATTAGAAACTTACTTGTCAATTGATGCTTTCACCTTTACCTGATAATTTAGTTCTGGTAATTTTATTAGCAGTCTGGAAAAAACACATAAAGAATTAAAGATAAAAATTTCCATGGCTAAAAGCCTTTTTATATTTAAAGATTTAAATACATTTATGCCACAAAAATATAAATCAAGCTCACATTATTTCCAGTCATATGTTAGTGTCCTTTAAAAATGTCCAATTCCTCTTTACTTTGCCGTTTCACTAATATTGACATCACCCACTTAATAGAACACATATTTGGAAAGTATTTCCATATTACTTCAGTTGATGTGTGTTGGATAATGCATTGGCTAGATCAGAAAAATAGCTATATATTTTGGCTAAAGCCTAAATTTGCATTAGACATATAAATAAAAGAAAAAACTTTTGTAAGTCTATTTATGTGGATTCATTTAATTCTCATATTATAAAAAAAGGTAAGCTTAGTAAAATTAAATGCTTTGATAACTGTTTTATGGTAAAATACTGAGAAAGACTAGGACTCTGATAGAATATGGAAAATCCCACTTCAAATACATTTGCAGACTTTAAAGATATTACATGTAAGTAACAGCAAAAATTTTATAACTGAAAAAGCCCTAACTTCACACAAACAAATGATTAAAGGTCAGAATAACAATTCCTTTAATTCTTTCAGGGATCACCTTCAGTTCAGTTCAGTTCAGTCACTCAGTCGTGTCCGACTCTTTGCGACCCCATGAATCTCAGCATGCCAGGCCTCCCTGTCCATCACAA
This sequence comes from Muntiacus reevesi, assembly GCF_963930625.1. Taxonomy (NCBI): domain Eukaryota; kingdom Metazoa; phylum Chordata; class Mammalia; order Artiodactyla; family Cervidae; genus Muntiacus; species Muntiacus reevesi. Next base: position 155,577,753 of record NC_089251.1, on the reverse strand, counting down.
ACTCCCGGAGTTTACTCAAACTCATGCCCATCGAGTCGGTGATGCCATCCAGCCATCTCATCCTCTGTCGTCCCCTTCTCCTCCTGCCCCCAAACCCTCCCAGCACCAGGGTCTTTTCCAATGAGTCAACTCGTCCCATGAGGTGGCCAAAGTATTAGAGTTTCAGCTTTAGCATCAGTCCTTCCAATGAACACCCAGGACTTATCTCCTTCAGGATGGACTGGTTGTATCTCCTTGCAGTCCAAGGGACTCTCAAGAGTCTTTTTCAACACCACAGTTCAAAAGCATCAGTTTTTCGGTGCTCAGCTTTCTTCACAGTCCAACTCTCACATCCATACATGACCACTGGAAAAACTATAGCCTTGACCAGACGGACCTTTCCTGGCAAAGTAATGTCTCTGCTTTTTTATTTTTTTTTGAATTTTTTTTCATTTATTTTTTATTAGTTGGAGGCTAATTACTTTACAATATTGTAGTGGTTTTTGCCATACATTGACATGTGTCTCTGCTTTTTAATAGGCTCTCTAGGTTGGTCATAACTTTCCTTCCAAGGAGGAAGCGTCTTTTAATTTCATGGCTGCAGTCACCATCTGCAGTGATTTTGGAGCCCCCCAAAATAAAATCTGACACTGTTTCCACTGTCTCCCCATCTATTTCCTATGAAGTGATGGGACCAGATGCCTTGATCTTAGTTTTCTGAATGTTAAGCTTTAAGCCAACTTTTTCACTCTCCTCTTTCACTTTCATCAAGAGGCTTTTTAGTTCCTCTTCACTTTCTGCCATAAGGGTGGTGTCATCTGCATATCTGAGGTTATTGATATTTCTCCCAGCAATCTTGATTTCAGCTTGTGATTCTTCCAGCCCAGCGTTTTTCATGATGCCCAGCATTTCTGCATATAAGGTAAATAAGCATGGTGACAATATACAGCCTTAACATACTCCTTTTCCTATTTGGAACCAGTCTGTTGTTCCATGTCCAGTTCTAACTGTTGCTTCCTGACCTGCATACAGGTTTCTCAAGAGGCAGCTCAGGTGGTCTGGTGGTATCTCCTTAGCTTTCCCCAATTTTTCTAAGCTGTACCCTCTGACATAACCTCTCTGCAGGTTCAGTTCAGTTTCAGAGGTATTCATTCAGTCATTCACTTACTCATTCATTTACATATACACTCATCCCAAACATTGTTTATTCACTCAGCTGCATTGAGCTTCTTATATAAACCCAATACAGCCCCAGGCAGTGGGAAACTGGCATAATGAAGATTAAGGAAGGAGCAGAGTAGACATGGAGATACATCACAGGAAGAAGTCCAGCTAAACAGATGAAATTTAAAGGATGGTGATAAGCAACTGATTGACATTTGAGAAATATAATCACAGATAACAAACAACCCAAACAAAACAAAAAGAATGTATCAAGGTTTCTTAAAAATCCTGCCAGAATTGGTTTTGGGGTTTGGGATATAATAATATAGCTGCTGGTAGTGAGGAAGTCATATGAAGTAAGATGAAATGATTTCCCTTTATGCCTTCCTCTCTATCCTGTATCAGGAAGGATCTGACTCACTGCTAAGTGCTGACGACAAAAAGGAGTCCCATGTCACCTCTTTTCTTTGAAATAGGAGGATGGAATATTTTGGTAGAGTGGGGTTTTAGGAAAAATCTTGAATACTAAGTAAAGAATCAGCTGTCAAGACAATGGGGGAACTGGGTACAGAAAAGAATGGGGACTGAACAGCTAGATGGAAGAGGAGGGCAGAATACCCTTGCCAGGCACTAACGGTCTATGGCTCTGGCAGTCAGTTTAAACAACATGCCAGGAGATGCCCATTCAAGGACCTCTTCCCCTCAGAGTTCTTTGCTGAGCAATCCTACTCATCTTCCCTTTTGCCCCAGAGAACATCTTAGACTGAATATATCATATAGGGGTGTCTCAAGGGAAAGCAGGATATATGCACCACCCTTCTATCCTATTTCCCTTTAGTGTTACAATTTTCTGGGTTGTATAGAGATGTGGGGATGAGAAAGGAATACATTTGAAAATAATAAAATTTTAAAAAGGAACCTGGTTTCTGCCTTTTATTTTTGTTTCTTAGTGTTGTGGTGCAAATTCACACAAGGAAATGATTCAGAATTTCAAGTAGGGTTTCTGAAATGCAAATGAAAGACAAATGCCTTCCTTTTAAAAATGAAGTTCCTAGGTGATGGATGTCAACTAAACTTACTGTAATCGTCATTATTCCATTTATGCACATCAAGTCTTTATGCTTAAACTTATACAGTGTTGTATGTTAATATGTCTTGATAAAATGAAACTAAACTAAAAGTGGATTTTCAATAGTCACCTGTGACCAGGGATGCTATCATGGGATCTTAACTACCATCTACCATGGCATCACAACCTCTTGTACTGGTCTGGAATTTCAGTTTTCCAGAGATGACCTAGTGATTAGGAATTTAAAGCTTTGGGACTTAGAGACTGAGGCATGATGAAAATCTTTGAAAGTCTGAAGTCAAACTCATTATTTTAAAACTGTCATTAGGAAAGCTGTATGTGTTAGTTTGCTCCTGAAAATGAAAAGAAGCACATATATAGATAAAGCAGCAACAACATAATCATTTCTCTTTAAATCAAGTTCATAATAAGGATGTTCTGGAAATCATGGTGTTGAGAGTTTTCATGGAAAATTCAATAAGCTAGTTGCTGCGTGATCACAGGTAAAGAGTTTGCCACTATATGACTGGATAGGATATCTGAACCTTCCAACCTGTCCCAATCTATCGTCTCGATTCTCCCTCTCCCTGCTCCCCATGCTTATAGAACAGTGACTCCTTATTTTAGAAAGTCCTTACTTCTGATAGTTTCACTCTCACACCCCTGCTCTTCCCTCCTTCCTCACAGTGACTGCAAGGCATTTTCTAGGCTCCCGAGTCTTCTCTCAAGTCAATCTTCTGAGCAGTTAACCCCATGTCATCTGAAATTGTGATTTCATACTTTCATGCTAATAGCTCTCATGTCCTCATCTTCATCGTTCCACTCTTTATAAGCAGGGCTCTCACCTTAATATTTCTGTGGGTATTTAATTTACCATAGTTGGGCATGCAGGAGACACTCAATAAAGAATAGTTGCATGAAAGCAACATTGAAAGAAATGAGCCTTAATTACACATTGACCATAGTACCATAAATATGAAACAATAGAATATATTCTGCTTACCTTAGCTTTACAGTAAACTGGATGAGAGTCTTAAGTACCATTGGCCTCTGAGGGTGGGTTGGCATGCATGGCTGTCGTTCAACCACAAATGAGCTGGGGTCCAAGGAAATAAAGCGTGTCATTTGAAAACACTGAAGACATTGACAGGCTGAAAACCATAGAGTAACAGGATGCTGTCCTCTTATAAAATCCAAATTTTCTACACTTATAAGACATTCAAACTCCCATTAGGCTCAAATCTTTCCAAGACTTCACATAAATAATTACCAAGAGACGGGAAATGCCTAAAGATTTCCCTAAGTAACAACAGTAAATAATTCTTAATTATTATGTTTAGGTCAAGAAGAAAAGCCCCAGTCTCTTTTTATCATAATAAACATCAAGTAGAAAGTTAATTTCATGCCATTTTTGACCTAGATATCAGGATTTCTGGTACACAGTAATATTTTTTTCTTTAGATGAGCTTATAAACATAAACATATTCTCCACCCTTCATTTCTTGAATATATATCGATACTTGAGTAGAAATCCTTGAAATCTTTTTTCTAAAATATGAAAAATGAACTTTGGGTGGGCAACATGGTCACTCATGAAAAACTGGGTTAAGTGATAGAAGAAGTATTGATGAATAAACAGTGATGAGTAAAAAATGTTTCTGGAACTCTGGAGCTTTATTCACTGCACCCTAAAGCTCACTGTTTAACACTTCTCTCCCATTCCTTCACCTGAACACCAAAAGCCAACCAGGGTGTCCTCCCAACTACATAGAACTGAAGCTGCCAGGAGGCATCTAAATGGGTAACACTTGACTTACTCTCTTTTTTTAAGGTGAAGTATAGTTGATATACAATTTGTTTAAGTTACGGGTGTAGAGCAAAGCGTTGACTTACTTCTTAAAGAGGTTGTAGATCAAGAAGGTGACTCTTTCTAGCAGATGTGCTCTTTGCAATGGGATAGGATCTCCTTCGTATGTCATTTTCGTAGATTGCTCCTCTAATTTCTCCAACTGCCTTCTGAGTTGGAACAGACTTTCTGCCAACAGTGTAAAGCTATTGAACAGTCAATGAAAAATGCAGATAGTTTTTTTCTACTAAACTCCACCATTTAAACTATTTAGCAAGTATTACTAAATAATTACTAAATTAATTGGTAATTTAATTCCATTAGATTAGTGACAGTGTTTTTTGTGTTTATTTTCCTTACTCAGCTTTTCTCTGAAATGCTTGATAGATGTTAACTGTTTTCAATGTTTTAAATTTTTTACCTTCAGTTTTAGACAAGAAATCATTTAGAAAATTTTGTGAATGTCTGGATTCAAATTCCTTTCTTTTTAAGGTATTTTTATGTATTTGGCTTCACTGGGTCTTAGTTGTGGCACACAGGGTCTTTAGTTGCAGCATATGGGAATTAGTTCCCCAACCAGGGATCAAACCCAGGTCCCCTGCATTGGGAGCACAGAGTCTTAGCCACCGGATCACTAGGAAAGTCCCCCCAAATTCTTTTTAATTATCTTTTTTAAAAAGTCTATTAAACACATATATTTTTAAAAGATGGTACTTGCTAAAGTGCAAAGAGAGCAAATTTAAAACTTTAAAAATACATCTTATGAAGAATCTTATGTGTAAGAATACTGACAGAAAAAATGTGACCCCCCCATATATATTTATACAAGTCCTAAGTATTAACCAAAAGTTTGTCAATGGACCTTTCTGAAGAAAATTATCTGCTTAGAGTTTTACACCTTGGATCTCACTTAAGAAATGGAGGTGGCAGCTTGGGCTGGAAGTCTGGGAAAGGGGGAGATTGAAAGGCACACAGACAGGGCCTCCAACTAAGAGGAGGCAGAAGTCTCATCACACTTACTAAGTCCATGTGCCCTGACAGCAGCTCTTTCTAAAGTTTATTCCCCATAACATGGTAGAAAGAACTGTCAAACCCTTACTGAATTTGGTATAAGCACCATTTCTGCTATGCTCTCTATTCCTCCCTTTGTTGTTTATCTTGTTTTCACAACGATAGTGAGGTTAGTGAATCAAAATATTTCCCCAAGGAAATCAATAAATTTTTAAAAGCGTCCAATTACTTTTCTTGAGAAGTAGTCCTGGAGTGCAGAGCTTTTAGTACAAGTGTGCCCAGTTTCTGTGTTTTCATCGAATTGGATTGCACCCCTGGAAAGCAATTTTCGATTCAATCAAAAAATTTCCTTCTTTTTCATTATATTTTCTAATTGTTCCTTCACTCAGAGAATTTTCTTTTGCACTGATGAAGGGGGAAACCCTATAAACCTTTGTTTAGTACAAAGGATAATATCTGTACATGATTGTGTGCATGTGTACACAGGCAGCAGATGCCAAATTGTATTAGCCACTTGAGACTTGTCATTTATCTACAAAAACAGATCACTTTGTTAAAAACACAAAATTAATGCTTAGTTTTATGTTGACATCTTAAGATACACATTTTAAAAATGAGATAGAGTGTTTGAAGCCAGTGCTGCTCATGCTCTTCAAGAAAGTGTATTTATTGATGATTTGAAAAAAATTCATTTGAGTCTTTTAAGACTGACATATTGACATATTATATAGGAGAAAATAAGCAATTCTTATGCATTCTACAGATTTCTGTAGATACTTTATTTTTCTCCCCAAAGGAATGGGAATTAAGAACACTTAGACAATTACATCTATTTGTATTCAAGAGTTCCAGCTGCTCGTAAGCCATCAACAAGCTGAATGAACTGACGCTGAGGTCTAAGCCTGCATTCTCCAGCTCGGAGATACTGAAGCTGTGTGTGTGTATTTCCTGTGGTTTTCACTAGAAACTAAAGTCAGCGCGTTTTACCAGTTTTGAAGCTGGTCAAGCCCATTGTGGAGTGGACCTCCAATGCAGGCGATTTGCTGCCGCCTCTTCCAGTCTTGCAGCTCCTCCACCAGCATGCTGTTCATTAACAAGTCTGTCTCATTCACTATTTGTGTCATCTTATTCAGGGCTTCCTAAAAACAAAAGTGACTACTGAGAAGATTTTTTTGACACACAACCGAAGTCAGTCACAATTCAATCTAGAAAACAGTCTGCCTAACCTGGGAGATAAAACTTTGGGTTAAAATTTTGACCAAATATTTTACCAAATACTACCTTCTATTTGCCATAGGACTACCTTTTCAAATAATTAAATTATTGCAATTCAATAACATCGTGAAGAAAACACTATGATCACAGTTAACATTCTCATAATATCTCACAGAAGTCTCATATCATTAATATAAATATGTTGAATTTGTAACTCTTGTGACAATATTGAATCCTGTAGTCATAAAAGCCATTTATCTGCTTCTTAAAAAGCCATTTATAAATTAAATTTACATTCTTATAAATATCTTAATGCATTAATTCTTAAATGTACTGACTAAAATTTGAGCCTCTCTCTGTTAGTTTTTGGGCTTCTCAGTTGGCCCTAGTAAAGAATCTGCCTGCTAATGCAGGAGACTTAAGAGATGCAGGATTGATCCCTGAGTTGGGAAGATCGCTGGAGGAGTAATCTTGCCTGGAGAATCCCATGGACAGAGGAGCCTGGCCCAGCTATAGTTCATAGGGTCACAAAGAGTCAGACCCAACTCAAGCGTTATAGCACACACACACATTAGTTTTTATTACCACTTTATCTGGGTTTGGGGAAGCATAGTGGAAGAGGATAATTTTCAAAGGCTTAGGGATTAGAAGATGTGAATTTCTACCCTGGCTTGGCCACAGGCTATGTAAATTTGAGCAAGTCATTTTCCTTTGCTTTCTCATCTATACAGTCAGATGAATGAACTGAATTATTTCTGAGGTTCCCCTTCTTAAAATCTTAAGATAGCATGCATAAAATGTATAGCATAAATTCATTATGTACAAAAGTATTGAGCTTATCTTGGGTTAAATATTTACATATTTAAAATCTGATATATAGTTAAGTTTACAATTGATTTAGGGTGAAAATATTTGTGCTTACACAAATTCCTGCACAAAAAAGTGAAACCAAACTTATATAAATAAACTATCGATTTCAGTAACCGGTTAATTTCAGTTGTGTCTCTTTTCAAAGAGAGGTAGAATTGAAATAGAGATATTTCCCCTCTTTTAAAATATTTTATTGAGCCAGAAAAATATTCTCCCTCTCCTTGGGAAGAGATGAGATTGAATATGTTCAGGATTCAGTGGACTATCCTGAAATCTACAAAATTATTTAGTACAATGTCATTTCTCATAATAGAAACTGAGACACATTTCTGCAATAAAATTTTAGTAGTCATCAAGTAATATCTTAATTATACATATACAGTAGAACCCATTTCAGCAACTAAGTACAGCAACTAAAACAGTCATGTCTGAAATAATGGCAAATAAAAACTGGGTAAAATGTTCACCTTGAAATTAATGGTAGCTATAGTACAGGTCTGCCTCCAATGCAGGAGACCCGGGTTCGATCCCTGGGTTGGGAAGATCCCCTGGAGAAGGAAATGGTAACCCACTCCAGTATTCTTGCCTGGAGAATCCCATGGACAGAGGAGCCTGGTAGGCTACAGTCTACGGGGTCGCAGAGTCAGACACAACTGAGCTTTCCTCTATAGTACAGGTACCACATAAGCAGAATAAATAGACTCTAGAGAGAGTCTGATTTGTAAACTTAGGTAGAGAAGCATGGCAAACAGTATGATACTCATCCTAGAAACATTGCATAAATGGAACTGATAAAATCATTCAGCATTAATTGAACTGATAAAATTAAAGAGCTTCATTTCAGTAGGACTAGATGCAGAAAAAGGAGAAAAGTAGACAAAAGGCCAAATTAGAGTTCTTCACTAGCCTTTCTTTTGAAGTCCAGGCTGTTCAGCATTTCCTGCAGAGTTAGAACTTCCTGATTCATTAGGGCACTGTTCTTGTCACCCTGGTCTGTGAAGAAGAGATCAGATTTAGAGTCCTCTCCAAGGAAAAGGTCTCTGTCCTGAAAGCCAAGCTGGCTGTAACCTGCCACCCTAAGATCCAGGATGTAAGAGCAGAAATGGGGCCATTAGTGATGAGCTTAGAAGTAAATCCCTGACTGCTCATATTGCCAGGAAGGATTACATCCAAGCATGCCAGAGATGAACTCTCTATCTTACAGACCTTGAGAGAACACCATTCTTCACAATATTCTTTTAGAGGCCGGGAGAGAGGAGATACAATGTTTTTATAATAGACTCTTTATTAGATCATCTCTGCGTTGATAATGACCTTGGCTGGTTGGCATGTGTAAGAAAAGAAGGGGTCTTTCTTTGTGCCCATGATTAAATCATATTGACCCCTCCTGATGCCTCGACTCCATCTCCTGCAAGGCTTGTACTTTTATACACAGTCTCATGAACTAATAATGACTAAATCCTTTGCTTTCTCTTTTTCTTTGCAAAACAAGCTAGACTCACAGTGAAACCAGAAGTGGGAGTTACAAATTAAGAAAAATCTCTGGCTGAAAAAACCCCAAATGATTTATCCTCTTAAATGGAAAAAGTACAAGAAACATCATATTGTTTAATTTTAACTTAAAAATGTGTTGGTATATAGTAAGTGACTATTTATACCAACTGTTCATGTACCTAAATGAAGGCCTAACTGTTCATATATCTAAATGAAGGCCTGGAACACTGATAGGGCCTCAGTAATTGTGAAGAAGAGGCTCTTGAACAATGTTGTGGCAAATTTCTCCACAAAATAGCACTGGTCTCTAAGTATTTCTGGCTGTATTAATCCACAAATTCACTAACTCCTAGATCCCAGGTATAGCACACTCTTGCTTAGACAGCATTTTATCAACTCAAAACTTAGCTAATACTTTTCATTCTTCACCAGCAAGGATATAACTTGTTTCCCATGTATCTTTCATTTCACTTAAAACATTTCCTTTCACTTATAACCAACAAAATAAATACTTGGTGATTAAAGTGATAATCATTTTTATGCTTCATACTGCTTATGAAGTACTGAAAGATATTAAAGTAACTAATTATAACATAAGTTCAAGATAATGTTATTGTTATAATGTATTTTATTGTATTCTAATTAATAAAATTGGTAGTTCACATATGAAATATAGAGTGAGGCTGCTTTCAATGAACTGTAATGGTTGATTAAATGTGCAGTTGTTCTAAACCTTTTTAAGATCATGGACCCCTTTGATAATCTGATGAAACCTGTGTTGTGTGAATTTTTCCAAAGGAAAAAAATTTGTACATACAAACAATTATGCATGCACAAAAACTGTACATACAATTGTGCATACAAATTCATGAACATACTTATAATCATAACATAATAATAATCAACATTTCATGGGAGTCAAAACATCCTGAAGGTGCCAGGAGAACATGTCACATCTCACCTATGCCAGGAAAAAGTAACATCCTCTCTTTTGAATATTAGATAGGAAGTTAATAAGCATTTGATCACAATCATCCATATTACTTCCTTCCAGATAAATTTTAAGCTAGTATTTCAACAGTTAAGGATGATTTTGTAAATCATCTATAAAAAGAATTTATATCTAATGTGTTTTTAAAAATTATTTTAAAATAATTTTAGAATTGCAAGAAGTTACGAAAAATAGTATAGAGTTCCCATATAGACTTCACACAGCTTCCTCTAATGTTTAACATAACCATAGTACAATGGTCAAAGCCAGTAGATTAACGCTGGTACAGTCCTATTAACTAATCTAGACCTGATTAAAATTTCTCTCTAATTGTTCTAGTAATTGCAGCACACTTTTAGTGACCAATCTATTATTACTTATAAATCTTAGATCTTTGTAAATATTCTCATTCTTTCCTTACATTTCTTTAAAAACACCTAATTGTAAACAACCTCAATATTTAACCACAAAGAAATAGTGAAATAAATTGCAGTGTCCTTACATTTTGATATTTATATAATTATTGAAATTATGTGTGTGAAGATTTTTTTAATATGAGGAAATATGTAAAATAAAAATTTAGCTTAAAATACTATTCAAAAACTATGTGCAAGATGATTTCATTTTTTGTAAATAAATTTCTGTGGATGTATTTTGAACATGTAGGCAAAGGCTGGAACAAAATATACTAACATTTTGATGGTGTTATAGCTAGATAGCAGAATTTTGTGTGATTTTTAAATTTTGTAATTTTTTTCTACTTTCCCTAGAGTGAATAACATTTCTACTTTTAATTTTAAAAATTGTGGTAAAAAACTCACCTAGAGATAATATTAGTAATTTCCTGATCATAATAGACAATTATTATTCCTGTTCTTAGTTGTAGTAACAATATTTTGATTCTACAGGAAAATGTTCTTAGCTTTTGGAGAACTATTCTGATATAGGGGTTATTTCTCATGAGCTTTATAATTTGAATGGTTGGTGAAAAATACATATTTATATGAAAAGAAAAGGAGGAAGTAAACTAAATTCTCTTCTCCTGCATCCTCTCTTCAAAAAAAGGAGATTAATTTATCAATTATTTCAGGAAAGAAGAAACCCTAGTCATGTCCCTTTGTGGAATTGTAGACAAAACAAAAACTTACCCATTGTCTGAATTGTTTTATACCTGTAATCAAATTCATCTTGTAGATCTTCTAAATATTTGGTGTCTTGTTCTGTCATCTTTTTACAAAAGAAAACATACTCTGTTATTGCAATTAATCATGTCAATGAAACAATACCATCCATTATCAGTATTTAAAAACACACTGTTTAGTGCTTCCAATCTCCAGTAATATCCCAAACTAATTATATATTATAGAACCACAATTTCTAAAGAGCTAATTCCCATGAAAACAGAATAGCTCTGGAAGAACCAGACTGAAGTTGCTCTTCCATTTTCTCTTCCTGAGTGTTTGCAAATTTCAACATCATGTCTCTCATTTCTCAGTAAATTCCAAATGATGCTAACATCTTTTTTATAATACGGATACTTTATCCACTTAGCTCCATATAGCTCTGTATTAATGTACCAACTATCTTTTTGTTTAAAGTCTCCTTTATCAAAGGATATAGTTTATGACAATACAGTCTAAAATTTTTCCTCTCTACCTCTTAGAAAATATTTATGCCTCCTCTGTGTTTCCTCTTCATTTCTGTCTTTGAGATTTTTGCTTTTCCTCTTCCCCAAATCTAGTGATGTTTTCTGCTCAGACATAAAGATGTCAGAATCTAAGCTAAAGGCTTTTCATATAGTATTAAATCTCATGTAGTCCTCCCAAACAGCCTGTTAGAGTGGTTATCCTTACTGCTACAGATGAAGAAGCAGAGGCTTGGAGATGCAAAGTAACTTACTTGACTGAAGCCACATGGCTTCTCGCTGATAGAGACTGGTGTGATTTCAATTTTCAGTAAATTGAAGTTCAAAGCTTTCCCCAAAGAAACCTTTTCTAATATGAACATAGTGTGTGAGAGATATTTATCTCATAACAAAGTGCCCCATGATTCCTGTACACGGTAACTTTGGGCACACAAGAGAAGGTGCATAGAACGGGGGGCCACTGCTCCCTTTTCTGCCATCTCTAAGAGACCACTCACCTGCACACTGTTTTTAATGGCGGCCACTTTGTGCTCCACATTCCTCTGTCTTTCTGAAACTGAAGAACTTTGTAAGGATTTCTCCAGAGGTCCCTGGAAAAACGTTTTGAAATTTCAACGTATTAAAAAACATTTTTTATATGAACCATTTTTAAAGTCTTTATTGAATTTGTTAAAATATTACTTCTGGTTTGTTTTTTTTTTTTTTAATGTTTTGGCTTATAGGCTGCAAGGCATATGGGATTTTTGCTCCCTGACCAGGGATCAAACCTGCACCCCCCTGCATTAGAAGGCAAAGACTTAACCACTGGACTGCCAGCAAAATCCCTGAAACTTCAACATATTGATGAAACAGGCTTATGATGAATGTAGTATATGTAATAAACTTTGAACTGAGGTCTGGATCAGTATGATATGAAATACTCTACAGCCATTAAAAACCATGCTGCAGAAAATTATTTAATGACGTACGTGTGTGTGTGCTCGGTTGCTTCAGTCGTGTCTGACTCTTTTCGACCCTTACAGACTGCAGCCCACCAGACTCATCTGTCCATGGGATTTCCCAGGCAAGAACACCGGAGTGGGTTGCCATTTCCTCCTCCAGAGGATCTTCCCAACCCCGGGATCGAACCCATGTCTCTTGCATCTCTTGCAGTGGCAGGTAGGTTCTTTACCACTAGCGCCACCTGGGGAGGCCTTAAGGACATATGAGTAGTGTTAAAGTATTAAGAAATAGAGCAAAATTATAAGACACTATATGTTTGTGATCTTTGTTGCTTGTGTATGTATGTATTTACTTATAAATACCTAGATATATGTATAGATATGTAAACTCAAGCACATGTGATTGGAAGAATACATACACCAAAATATTATCATTTGTTATCTTTGAACAGTGAAATTACAGATGATTTTACGGTTAAAATTTTTTTCCTATTTTTCTACATCAGACCCATGTGACTTTTGAAATTCTATAAAATGTGAAACTACATTAAGTTGTACTTGAATTCAGAATTAGGGATATTGAACCTGCCAGGATGAAATTTATTTTTATATTGGAACAAAGAGAGTTTACAAACAATATGTAAACTGTTAGCCTAGTTAAGTATTATTGGAAAGACTAACCAGCTACTCCAAGCCATGTTTCCTGGCCACTCTAATAACCTATCTGAGTTTGTTCTTTAGATATAACGTTTACATAGATGTCTGAGTTGAGAGAATGTCCATAAACCCTTCACCTTACACTTGGATAGGGAGGTATGATTAGAAAGAGTGACGACTAAATAGAAAATGAGTCCCAGAACCTCAAGTGGAACCCAGGGGCTTAACTTTCAATGAAATGTTCTTTCAACTACATCACATTCTTCAGATGATTTGTAAAATTCCCTCTCTCTCATCTTGGCTCCAGTTATTTCTCTCTCTCTCTCTGTATCTCTCTATATTGTCTATTGCTTTGAAGTTTACAAACCAGTGCTTCTTTTGTGGCAGTATGTAGTACTAGAAGATTGCTTGAGGAATGATTTTCATTAGCATCTATTCAAATAAATGTTTCTAACTTGGCTGATACCTGAAATGTGAAGAGAACAATAACAACAATACACACTCATACACATATATATATAATGACTAGAGATAAGAGGGCTACCAAAAAGGACAACTGAGAATATATGAAAATGTCATATATAGAATCTTAATTTTCATCCAAATTTTCACTGAATCAAACTATGTTTACTTTAGAAACTTACTAACTTTAGATTTTAAAATTAAAGGTGATATCATTCTTATTCACATCTAAAAAATAAGAGTAAGTTGTTAAAACCTCATAGTTCTCTAGAAACAACCATAAACTAGCAGCAAGAAAATTTGAGAATTTTTAATAGTTGAAAAAAAGATACTTTTGTTGGATCTTCAAAAATAAATACAGTAGAGTGAATCACTAAATTATGCAGCATGACATTTGGAAACTTGATTATCTACATGTTCTTTCCTTTTTAAATGGAGTATTCCTAAGGCCTTCATTAACTCCTCTGCTTAGTTTTGATGGGGACTCTGAATTCATTCAGTATAGTGGGATAAAATGTTCTCTAAAATATGGCAGGGCAGAGCACACTCAAACAGACAAGAAGTATTTATGGAGTTTCTGTAAGACAAAATTCCTGCTTATGGAATAGTTGGACCTGTGGTGTAGCAAACTGGGAAATACTGAAGGGTTTCGAGCAAGACTGTCCCTGAGCATAAACATGCTGAAAGGAAGGAATTTATCCAGATTGGCACGCAGGAATTTATCCAGAAGTGCTTACTCTGTCCTCAGCTGGTGCTGTAAGACCACAGACCAGAGTGAGAGCAGCGGGAACAGAAAAGAACGTATAGATGAGATTCCAGAAACAAACTCTGCAAAGACTTGGTAGTTACCTCAGTAAGAAGGCAGAGAAAAGCAACTATTCAAAGATGATCCTAAGACCTTGATTCCAATTGGATGAATGGATGATGGCACCATTAATATAGATAGAAGAAGACAGTTGGAAAATAGATTAGAATTTCTGTTTTAGAAAACTTGAGTTCTGGGTGAAAAGATTGCAACTGGAGAAAATATTACCTGAACAGGCATGTTGGCGGCAGCCAATATTCTCCTCTCTTCCCTTAAACAATTTGAAATAACCACAGCTACATGCATTGGGTTTCCATGAAATTTTCCCTGAAAAAAATTGAACAGAAACAACATAAAATCTTAAATATATACCTCACTATTTGAAGATTAAAATAATCTCCCAATAAGTATGTGAAATTGTTTGGGATTTGTTTCAACTATCTATTCTATTATAAAGCCACAGAAACTTATATTGTGAGTGTAGACATCTATGTAACATATTGTTCTGTCTCTAAAAGTTATTCTTAATGATTAAAAATACTTTTTGAGCACCTTTGTAGGAAAGGCTCTGAACACACATTCAGAAGGATTGGTTTACTTTGGGCTTAGGATAAGTTCTACAAGAGTTACTTCTTTGTAAATTATTATTAGGAACCATGGTGGTCCCAGTTGTTCATTTGTTAACCCTGTACTTCGTGACTTGTTTAACTCATTGTTTTTGGTCCCTGTTTGGTGGTCTTCATATCAACTAGCTCATAATTATGTCAGCATGCTAGAGCAACAATTCCCAGGTGGCTCAGATGGTAATGTGTCTGCCTGCAATCCAGGAGACCTGGGTTCAGTCCCTGGGTCAGGAAGATCCCTTGGAGAAGGAAATGGCAACCCACTCCAGTACTCTTGCCTGGAAAATTGCATGGATGGAGGAGCCTGGTAGGCTACAGTCCATGGGGTTGCAAAGAGTCAGACACGACTGAGTGACTTCACTTTCACTTTCATTTTTATGACATCTAAGCATATACATGTTTTATTACCAATGCTAACGGTGCAGATTTTATAAACTGGTAGCCTGTGGGCCTAATTCAGCCATAAGGTATGTTGTGTAAGTTGAAATATTGTAATTCCTTCAGGGTAGCATGTACTACCCAAAATTACCATAATATCCATCACTGAGTGACTCAGGCACTCATTTCCCTTACCTGCTAGGCTCCCATAGGTGTCTGTGTTTTCTTGGTTTACAGGACTAATTTGAACAGAATCATTTTAGTCAATAGTGTCAAACTTTGTTACTAGACCTCTCCATGGCAGGATTAACAGGAAGCACAATAAATGTAAACAAATGCATTTATTTTTTTATTTAGTTTCCTTCCCCCTCCTCTCTGAACGAGGTGCTACTTACCCACAAAATGGCCAAAAGATCAACAGTAGAAAAGATAAAATAACAAACAACAAAGTGGAAAATTAATAGTCAAAAGTAGATTGTATAGACTAGTAAATCAAAAGGTATTTCAGGGAAAGAAATGAGGCTATTGTTTGTAAACATTTTTGTGGCCTTGACCATAAAATTGCTACAATGTTATTAGATGATGCTTTCTAATTAGCATTTCTATTGGTAAAGTTAGGGTAAACACCAAGTATCTGGTTTCATAGTCTAATACTTTCAAAACATTTTTCCCCTTTAAAATCAGAAAACTCCAAAAGAAAAAAACAAAAATGAATTGACAAAAACTCTTAAGAAATTAAAATTATCCTGTTCATTAAGCTGGGATACCAAAAATTCTGATTTCTGCATGCTAACAATTTCAGATTCTCCTTAGTTTGAATTTATTCCTGTTTTAAAATGTTCCTATCTATTGATTTTCCCCCATATACCTTCTATTGAACTCTCCAAGAAAAGCTTTGTTTTCTCATTTTGCCCTTATTTCTAAAATATTCCACTGAAAACAATTAAGGGTTTCTCCCAGGACTAGTTTAGAGGCTCTGTTATTTATGTTAAGTTGAAAGATTTTTCTATCCAAGATTAGGAGTTCCTCTAAAATCCGAAGAATCACTACTATTTGTTTTTCTCAATGTTGTAGAAGTTCTTCATTGTTGATCATTTAGATACTATCTTTCATCATTTCTCAGCTCCTTTGTCTAAATTTCTTTGTTTTTTTTCCTACTTGGACTTCTTTTACCTTCCCTTTCACATTTCAGTTTCCCCACTGTGAGGTTACATTAGTCATTTTTTTCTGCTTTGCTAAGAGCAGAGAATCACTATGTTTTTTACCCAGGCTATCTTTTCACTTTCCTTTTGTATTTTCCTAAACCTTTATCTCACTTAAATATATGAGATGAAAACATCTTATGGAAAATTGATTGTTATAGATTCAAAAGAAAATTAGCACTTTTTAAAATGATCAGGTAAATTTAAAATTTTTATTTTTTATTGAAGTATTGTTGATTTACAATGCTGTGTTAGTTTCAGGTGTATAGCAAAGTGATTCAGTTGAGTGTGTGTGTGTGTGTGTGTGTGTGTGTTACCAAAAGATGTAGTTATGTTCACCTTTTAGTAGTTACTGTGTATAGGGGCCACGGACCCTCCTCCTCCCAGAAAGCCACAACAAAAATCAGACACAGAACAGCAGGAAGCCCACCCCTAAGAGCATGCTGGGAGCAGGAGGGAAGGCAGGAGATTGCCCTTCTTCAGTTGTGTTTCTCTTATGTGTGTGCTGTGTGCTTCGCTGCTCCGTCGTGTCCAGCTGCTCGAAGTCCCCATGGACTGTAGCTCCCCAGGCTCCTCTGTCCATGGGGGTTCTCCAAGGCAAGAATACTGAAGTGGGTTTCCATGCCCTCCTCCAGGGATCGAACCCAGGTCTCCCACATTGCAGGTGATTCTTTAGCGTCTGAGCCACCAAGTTGGAGGGAGGTGTTTGTTTCTCTTATGTATAGGTATTGCAAATACTTTCTATCTCTGGCTCTTTTCACTATCTCTTAATATCAATAAAGAGAAGTTTTTAATTTTAGTGCAGTCAAATTTATTAATTCTTCTGTTTATGGTTAGTTTTTTACGACTTAATCTTTCCCTAACCTACAGTCATGGAGACTTTTCCCTATATATATATTGCAAGCCTTTAGAGATTTTCCCTAATTGTAATTCACTTGGGGCTTATTAATATGAGTGGTCCCTTTCACTTTTCTCTATATGAATATTAGTTCTAACAATATTTATTGGACATTCTAGTTTTTCACCACCACTGCTGGGTGAACTGTCATAAACCAAGTGCCCACATATGGATGGGTTGGTTTCTGACTCCATTCCACCTTATGGTTCTATCTGCTTTATCAACAGGCCATCTTAATTACTAGAGTTGTATAACAAGTGTTTTGATGTCAAGTATAATAGGCTTTCTCTGCATTTTCACATAAATTTTAGAATCACCTCATCAAGCTACAAACACACATACACACAACCCTGTTGAGAATCTGAATGGCACTAAATCTTTAGATACTTGGTATCTTTATAATTGTGTTCTAATTTATTTATTTAGGTCTTCTTTAATGCCTCTCTATTAAGCATTATATCTTTCCACAGAGATCTTACACAATTTTGTTAGTTTATTTCTATGTAGTTGGTATTTTTGATAATGGATAGTATGTTTCTTTCTTAAGTGTTTTCACTAGTATGTAGAAATATATTTGACTTTTATATATTGACTGAATTCAGCAACTTTGCTAAATTCCAATAATTCTAATAAGGTACTTATAATATCTCTTACCAAGTATAAAAATTTATCTGTAAATTCCTTTGGATTTTTCTGCAAATACAAATCAAATGTTGTCTGACTACTGATAACATTTTTCTCTTTTCCTTTATCTAATTGCCATCAGAATTTCACCTTCACATTATGACTTGTTTACAAATGCATTGGTTAATTTCCAAACAGGAATTTTCTATTATCCTCTTAACTAACTGTTATAGATTTTTAAAAGTCTGATCAGAATAGATTTTTGAATGACTTCAGTCACAAAATTCACTGAGAATTGTTCTGTGGCCCAGCATATGGACTTTCTGTAAATGTTCCACGTGAGCTTGTAAAGAATGTGAATTCTGCAGTTGTTGGATGCAAATGTCTCATACAAGTTCATTAACTTAACTTTAGCTGTTTTGTTCAAATTTCTGTATCCTTGCTGATTTCTCTCTGCCTCACTACTTTTATCAAATATTGAAAAAGGCATGTTAAAATCTAGCTTGTGAATTTTTCTTCTTGTGGTTCTTTCATACACATTCACACTTGTTATAAATTACTAATCAAATCTTTCATTACTATGAACTGATCTTTATCTTTAAGAATGCTTTTTGCCTTGAAACAAAAATATAATATAGGCCTAGAAGTGGGATTGCTGGATCATATGGCAACTCTATTTTTAGTTTTTGAAGGAAACTCCACACTGTACATACTGTTCTCCATAATGATTGCACAAATTTACATTCCCACCAACAGTGTAGGAGGGTTCCACAAATGGATCCTTAAAAGGATCAAGAGTGTGTTTGGATTATGAAAAGCAGGGTAATTGATAACAATTAAACACGTATTTTAATTTTTCCTCAGTGGTATCATGCTGTAAATTAAGGGCATTCTGTTCAAAGGCAGCAGGAAGTTTCTGATAAATGTATATTGTACATCTTAATGATAGTCCTGGGCAATGCATGATTCATTTCCTCCAGCCTGCTATTGTGCCGATATTTTATTCATCTATTGTGAGTCATTTGGTGATTTCTCTTGCCACTGTTGCAGTATCTATGATAGGCAATCCTTTTGCATGAGTCTCAAAAATAAAATAAAATACAACTTCTAATAGTGGGCATCTTCCTCCCTTTCTCATGTCTTGTAAAGTACTTTATTGTTGCTTTCTAAGAAAACATGGAATTTAGGATCATCCACCTAGTGACAATTAACTTGCTTAACAAATATCAAATTTATGTGTTGCTGATTTGTTCCTGTCCCATTCTCCATTTGAGCAAACTCCAGGAGATGGTGAAGGACAGAGAAGCCCGGCGTGCTGTAGTCCACGGGGTCATAAGGAGTCAGACACCATCTGAGCAACTGAGCAACATTCCACATATGTGAAAACTGTTTGTTTTAATCCTAAATCACAGTATTATATTAATGACACTTAAACAGCAATTAAATTCAATGTCTTGTTATCAACAGTGCACATAGTTCAACCAAAGTGACACGAAGAGCTATGACTTAATTTTACATCACAGGAAATGGCCATAACATTGTGACTGCTACCTGAGGGTTATAACTAGAGATGCTATTGATTATAAGATGCATTTTGATTTCAGAGACGTTAAAATGCAGGAAAAAGTGTCTTAGAATCAACGTGCTCAGTTGCTCAGTCATGTCCAACTCTCTGTGACTCTGGACTATAGCCCGCCAGGCTCTTCTGTCCATGGGGTTTTCCCAGCAAAAATACTGGAGTAGGTTGCTGTTTTCTCCTCCATTAAAATCAACAAATGTGCTATTTTATTATTTTTGCTGCTTTTGGCTAAATTCCTTGGCTTTCCTTCAAATTCTTCTTCTAGTGCCTTCCATTTAATTTGTAAATTTGATTGTCACTAAAGAATGACTAGTTTCTCTGCTCTTTTTCTCCCAGATAGTCCAAAGAGTACCAGAGTCAGAGCTAAAGGAAGTGATGAGGCTGCTCAAAACGATATCCTTCATTCGGGTGGCATGAAATCTGAGATTTCATCGCTAGACTTTCGGTCTTTCCAAGGATCCCCTTTAAAATGCAAAGACATAAGGGAGAGTTAACACACTGCATTTACGTAATTCCCTCTGCACTGTGAAGGATTTACCAGATGTGCTCTCTGGCTGCGGGGACCTGGCACCTGCAGGCTGAGTGTAATGGATTCCAGGGCAAATAAAAGGGGAAGTTTCAGGACAGCCTTGAAAGAAGGAGGCACAGTAACTAAAGGGGATGGAGGATTCTGAATAAATGGGTAACCAACAACTGTCTGAGCCTGGGTTTCTCTAGAAGCTAACCCTGAGACAAAGATGCCAGTGCAAGAAGCATAACTGAAAGTTCATCCCCAAAAGCACGGTTATGGGAGTGGGTCAGTGAGATGAGGAAGAGAAGGGTGCGCCAGTAAAGGGTGCACCACCCAACCATTGGCTCAAATGGGCTGGAAACCCCCCGATAGGGTAGAACATGTGCCTTAGAGTTATTTGGGCTTCCTAGGTGGTGCCAGTAGTAAAGAACCTGCTTGCCAATGCAGGAGACAAATGTAAGAGACGTGGGTTCGATCCCTGGGTCAGAGAGATTCCCCTGGAGACGGAAATGGCAGCCCACTCCAGTGTTCTTTCCTAGAGAATCCCATGCACAAAGGAGTCTGATGGGCTATGGTCGATAGGGTCTCAAAGAGTCAAACATGACTGAAGTGACTTAGAACAGCACAGATTTATCTATTCCAGGGCTTTGGGAACTAGAGTATTTTTATATCAGCTCTTGTCATTACTAGCCCTAAAGCAAAAACCCACAAATGCCGGCACTTTGAAGTCCACTTGATTGAACTAAAGCCATAAGGTCCAAGGGGCTATGGGGCAGGGCAGCCCCTATCTCTGCTCTACCAGCTCTCCTCCTAACATCAGTTTGAGATATTTTTGATTTCTTATTTTTTTAAACTACCTGCAACCACACTACAGTCAAATGCTGATATTTCTTCTTTTATGGTATCTCTGAGATATGAAGCAGTTAAATCCAACTACTGGGTAAAATGTTTTCATTCATGTTTTTATTGGCAATCTGCAATCTACTGCACACTTCTGGCTGCCAGCTCATACTCTCCCCTTTTATCATCCTGAATACTGCTGTTAAATCATGTTTATCCCTGCTCCTTACCAGCATCAAACACACTGGCCATGACAACACACTCTCAGCTTCAGCTTATTATTATTTCCTTCTCTTTGTTCTGAGTACATGATTTTTCTTAAAGGCTTTTCCTAAGATTTCCTCACTAGAATTATAAGGATATATCTAAGGTGAAAAAAAAATACTAAATTGAGGAAGAGTTAACCCAGCTGTCTTAAGGCTGATTTAGACTGGCCAGTCTAACAGATTTAAAAAGCAATTCTCTTTCATGATAATTAAAACAATAATAAAGTACCACTCCACATCTGTCAGGTTGACATTGACCACACCAAATGCTGGTGAGGATACAGTGCAACAGAACTATCAAATGTGGAAGACACTTTGGCAGCTTCTTACAAAGTTAAAAACACCTTTATCATACAACCCAGAAGTCCTGCCCCTAGGAAATTACCCAAATGCATTAAAAACTTATGTTCACATAAAAGTTAGCAAATGTTTATAGAAACATTATTCATAATTATGAAAACTTGGAAGCAACTAAGATGTCTTTGAATGGGTGAGTGGATAAACTGTGGTTCATACTTGCATGAGGGCTTCCCTGGTAGCTCAGATGTTAAAGAAACTGCCTGCAATGCAGAAGACTCAAGTTCAATCCATGAGTTGGGAAGATCTCCTGGAGAAGGAAATGGCAACCCACTCCAGTATTCTTGCCTAGAAAAATTCCGTGCTAAAAATAGGAGCCTGACGGGCTACAGTCCACGGGGTCACAAGAGTCAGAAACGACTTAGCGACTAAACCACCAACACATTTCTATGATGGAATATTATTCAGTGATAAAAAGAAATGAGCTGTCAAGCTACACAAAGACATGGAGGAAACGGAAACATATTACTACAAGAATACTGTAAGGCAAAACTGTGGAGACAGTAAAAAGATCAGTGGCTGCCAGAGGTTTGCAGGGTGGGGTAGAAGGATGAATGGGGGGGAGCACAGGAGATTTTCAGGGCAGTGAAACTCATCTGTATGATACTGTAATGGTGGATAGATGGTATGAGGCATATGTTAGAACTCAAAAACCCGGGTAACACAAAGAACAAAGGGTAATGCAAGATATGAACTTTATCTAATAATAATCTATTATTGGTTCATCAGTTACAAGCAATACACTACACTAATAATGCAAGATGTTAATAACAAGGGAAACTCTGGGGGGTGGGCAGAGGGGAGAGGCTAAGGTATGGGAACTCTGAACTGTCCACTCTAATTTTCTGTGAACCTAAGACAGTACTAAAAAAAATTTTAAAGTCTATTTTTAAAAACCATCATTCAGAAGTCACAGTTTTCACATATCTTTATGCTTTTCTTTTGACCAAGAAAGAGAAAATTCAAATGACTAGAGTTGCCTGCCTCTGTTGTTTCAGTCAGTCGGTCAGTTCAGTCGCTCAGTCATGTCCAACTCTTTGCAGCCCCATGAATCGCAGCATGCCAGGCCTCCCTGTCCATCACAAACTCCCGGAGTTTACTCAAACTCATGTCCATTGAGTCGGTGATGCCATCCAACCATCTCATCCTCTGTCATCCCCTTCTCCTCCTGCCCCCAATTCCTCCCAGCATCAGGGTCTTTTCCAATGAGTCAAATCTACACATGAGGTGGCCAAAGTACTGGAGTTTCAGCTTTAGCATCAGTCCTTCCAGTGAACACCCAGGACCGATCTCCTTTAGGATGGACTGGTTGGATTTCCTTGCAGTCCAAGGGACTCTCAAGAGTCTTCTCCAACACCATAGTTCAAAAGCATCAATTCTTTGGTGCTCAGCTTTCTTCACAGTCCAACTCTCACATCCATACATGACCACTGGAAAAACCATAGCCTTGACTAGACAGACCTTTGTTGGCAAAGTAATAATGTCTCTGCTTTTTAATATGCTTATCTAGGTCGGTCATAACCTCCCTCCCAAGGAGTAAGCATCTTTTAATTTCATGGCTGCAGTCACCATCTGCAGTGATTTTGGAGCCCCCAAAATAAAGTCTGACACTGTTTCCACTGTTTCCCCATCTATTTGCCATGAAGTGATGGGACCAGATGCCATGATCTTAGTTTTCTGAATGTTGAGCTTTAAGCAAACTTTTCCACTCTCCTCTGTTGTTTAGTTGGCTTTAAATTCTCTTGAGAGTCCCTTGGACTGCAAGGAGATCAAACCAGTCAATCCTAAAGGAAATCAGTCCTGAATATTCACTGGAAGGACTGATGCTGAAGCTGAAACTCCAATGCTTTGGCCACCTGATGTGAAGAACTGACTCATTGGAAAAGATCCTGATTCTGGGAAGGATTGAAGGCAGGAGAAGGGGACAACAGAGGATGAGATGGTTGGATGGTATTACTGACTCGATGACATGAGTTTGAGCAAGCTCGGGGACAGGGGAACCTGGCGTGCTGCTGTCCAGGGGGTTGCAAAGACCTGGACACAACTGAGCGACTGAACTGAAATTTTCTCATCATCACAAAGATTTTCTTAATAAAAGAGAAATGAGGTATAGATTCTCCATGGATACAAATTATTAATGCCCCATTTCTATTTATGCTAATAATGATACATACATCTTAAATGAACTTAAAATTAACTGTAGATGTAAATAGTTTGTCTTGGTTTACTTTTTATTTTTGTGTTGGTTTATTTTTTAAACTAAAAGAAAATACTTCTTAAAGGCATCAGACTTAAATTCTGAGTCTATTTTGGCACCATGTTCTGTGTCTGTGAAGGCTTAGCGTATCCTAGACAACTGCTCCATGAAGCAGTGGGAAAGTTCTCTATATAAAGTCAGGGGAACCTGAGTTTGTGGTTGTCACTAGCTGTGTGACCTTAGGCAAAGTACTTCTTAACCTTCATTACTCTAATTGCTCCTTGAAAGTGAAAGTGAAGTCACTCAGTGGTGTCCAACTCTTTGCCACCCCATGGACTATAGCCTATCAGGCTCCTCCATCCATGGAATTTTCCAGGCAAGTGTACTGGAGTGGGTTGCCATTGCCTTCTCCAGGGGATCTTCCTGATCCAGGGATCGAACCTGGGTCTCCCACATTGCAGGCAGACACTTTACCATCTGAGCCACCTGGGAATTGCTTCTTAGTCAGCTGAGATAACAATACTGGTATCAGAGAGTCATTGTGAGGGGCATGCCAGACAAGAAAGAGCTTTGTAACTTGTGCATGCTCAGTTGCTTCAGACTCCTTGAGACCCCACGGACTATAGCCTTCCAGGTTCCTCTGTCCATGGCATTCTCTAAGCAAGAATACTGGAGTAGGTTACCATGCACCTCCTCCAGGGGATCTTCCCAACCCATGGATCAAACCCTCTTTTCTTGTCTCCTGCATTGGCAAGCAGGTTCTTTACCACTAGTTCCACCTGGGAAGCTTGTAAAGCATGTAACTTATAAAGTGCTCTAAAAAGAGAAGAGGGTGTTTTTAAGTTGTCTCATGGGGGTGTTAGAAGAGTTTAAAGACCATAAATGGTAAATCAATGAAAATAAGATAAAAATCTTCCTATTAGTTTCACAAAAGGGAAGAAAACTGACTAAAAACCCAATAAAGACCAATTGTTTTCTGGGAAATATATTTATATGTATATAAAAGAAACTCCAGAAAAAGATAGACTATGTATTGGGGATTTTCAAAACATTAAAGAGCAGGGACTTTCCCAGCATTTCTTTAGGATTAACTTGCACATGTGCACAAGTACACAGCTGCTTTAAATTTAAAAAACCAACTCATACAAGCTAGTAATAAGACATAATGATACAGTGCTCCCACCTGAGCATAATTCATAAAACCTTTGGAAGAAAATAATCAATACTACATTTTCTAAGCAAATACAAAGTCTTGAGAAGGAACATGATAAACTCTCATTAAAGATCATCCTTGGGGAAATGAGATTGGGGGAGGCTGGATACTTTCATTTTATCTCTATTCTTTGGTATTGTTGGAATTTTAAAGATATTTAAGCATGTGTTACTTTTATGATTAAAACAAAATAAGTAGTGATAAATCACTCATATATGCTCCATACCAGATCTTTCTCTTGGCTTGATTTAGGCAGAGGTTTTTGTAAAAGATGAATGTTGGTTTTGAAAATGTGTCATTCAGGTGAAAAGAGAAAAAAGGAGAGTCAGAGTCTAGTTAGATCACTATAATGACTAAATTTCAATGCTCTTGGGGAACTCACAGTCTTGTAATTAAGAGAGAAATGAATTGCTTAATTCAAAGTGACAGGAAGAGAACAAGGTAGATGCTAACAAACTCTACTTATCATTTATATGTTTGAACATAACAATACTAGAACCTGCCATTTACTGAATACCTATTATATGTAGGGTGCATTTATAAAAGCATTATAAAAGCTGACAATAACAGGACAATAGTCCTGTTAGGAAGCCCAGAGGTCACGTTATTTGTGAACGGCACTGAACTCTAAAGTTAAGGCAAAGGAGTGCTTCAAAAAACAGGTGTATCTCATTCTATAAACCATCACCTTTCCAAATCACTACTGTCTTTTTAAAAATGCATTTCTTATTTAACTGGACCCCTTCAGTCATAGTTGCATTCAATTTTACTCTCCCTGGAAATTATCTTTATAATATATCCCATGATAAATCTGTTCAAGGATTAACCATTCTTTGTGGAACCTCAAGATAGTTGCAGTGGTTAAACCAACCAACAGAAAATTACTATGTGTTTGATTGTAAAATCGTTGAATCACATTTCCTTAAGTGACTTCAGTCTTAATAACCTCTGGCTTGCTACTCATACAGGCAATCTGCCATGGACCCTGAGGGCTCCTGTGTGATCTTGCTGGTGTGCCAAGAATACGAAGCCCTGACCACTCACCATTCGTTTTACATCAATTAAACTAGGGTCATACTGAAGACTAAAGATCTGAGAATGCATAAATTAAAAACAACATAAAATAAACATAACAGAATTTTAGGATGCGGGACTTTTCCTAAAAATGTTAATCATCCCAAAATGAATACACATATTTAATGTAATTGCAGTTAGACTTCCAAGAGTTGCTTTTGGAGAGTTTGGATTGAGAGAAAGAGGTAATACAATTCATATGAAAGAAATGTTGCACAATAGTTAGGAAAATTACAAAAGCTACTTAATTTTTCAGTGCTTAAAATATATCAGGGAATTTTCTAAGCATTCTATGTTTTATTTCACTTAATCTTCACAACAACTGTTTGTGATCAATACTATCATCCTGATTTTACAGATAGGCACGATGAGAGAGCGAGATGAAGTAGCCTGAAGCCAAGGTTCAATCTGACTCCAGAGTGTGTATTTTCAACCACTTAACCACCCAAGTCATTGTCACCAAGTGGGGGGGAGAAGGACTTGCCATATAAGATGCTGAAATATACTACAAAGTGTAGTATATTTAAGGTATAAATATACTATATAACATACTTTATAATCATTAATTTTGACATATATCTAGACTAGCAGAGCATAACAAGAGAGTGGTAGAGGATTATTATGTTAAAAATGGACATACAAAAAGCATTTCAATTCAGTGGGGGAAAATGATTATTTAAAAAGTCTTGCTGGTATAATTGTCTATTAATCCAGAAGAAAAGTTGAATCTTTATATAAAGAATTCTACGTGGATTAAAGATAATTTTTTTAAAAAGTAGAATAAGTCAGGAAAACAAGTATAATTTAAGAATTGGGAGACTTTTAACTGAGGCTAGACCCCCTGAAACTATACAAAAAGATGAATTTTTCACTACATTTAAAGATTTTTTTTTGTATGGAAAAACATGTCATAAAGCCAAAAGACATATGGTAGATTGAGGTAATTATTAGTAACTGTTATTTAACATGAAAAATATTCTTAGTGTTTTTAATATATAATCATTTGAAATTGATAAGAGGGAGCACAATAGAAGAAAGTGAATGGAAAATTGACAAAAGAGCACATCTAAGTAACAAATAAATATGAAAAAGGATGACCAGCTTCACATGTAGTCAGAGAAAAGCAAACAAAGTAAAAAGAGATATTATTTCCTAACAATCAGGTAGGCAAGATGAAAAGAAATGAAAATACCTACTATTAATGGAGATATGGGAAAGAGGGTCTTCATAGACTTTGCTGATGGAAATGTGAATGTTACAGCCTATTTAGAAAGCAATCTTGACAATACCTATTAAAATTCAACTATACCTTGGACTAGAAGGTCCATTTCTAGGAATCTATCTCATAAAAATAAGGGCAATAGCCCATATGGACACACACACCAGGTTGTTTGTTACCACACTATGGTAGAGAAAAACTGTAGGTAAAGTGCCTGCTCTACTAATAGGAATGGCTCAATAAATTACAGCACATCCACTCCATGGACCATTTGCTACCATTAAGATCTAGAGATTTCTGTGTTGTAAAGTTTAGAAAGTAGAGAAATGATTAACACAACTTCATGTTTTTTTCATGACAAGATCCTGACTTCTCATTTACAAAATTTCAGAGAACATATAATGTTCATGGGGATAAATTACATATATTCTTATTTTATTTAGAAATGAGATATAGGTATGGAAGAGTACCCATTGATGTTAACACTGATGTCTTTGGGGGTGATGGTGTGGATGGAGGTGAGGAAAAAGAGAAATCTGTAATAAAAAAGCAGCATATACTAAATCTAATTTATGGTAGACTATAGGTGAATGTGCAGTAAAAATATGAAAAGATAATGACCAAAATGATAGTGGTAGTAATTTTATTTTGGTGGAATTTTAGGGAATTTTTAGTTTTGTCTTAGAATTTTCATTATTATCTGAATTTTCACAAAGACGTGTTATTTAAACAATTAGGGGAAAATTAGAAAGCTATTTCCATGATATCAAAAAAGTCCATTAGTAAAAAACTTTTAAATTAATTTACATATTGTGCAAAAATTAGAAAATTAGACCTTTTACATCTAGAAGTGGAAAACCATTCCAATCGGAAGAAATAAAACCATTCTCTGAAGACTGTTGACACTTGTGAAGCAACCCTCAAAGTGACCATTAAACATTTTCCATTGAACAAAAATCCGGAATCTATTTGAATTGTAGCGGAGGCATTAATACTGTTCAGCTACTGAGAGAAATGGAAACTGAAGGGTTGCTAATAGCTCATGAATAATGGAAAGTGATGCCCAAGTGACTTATTACTCAACTGTGACCATAAGGATAGGTCTCAGAACCGGTTCTAAAACTGGGAATCCTAATGTTGGTTTACAGATACCCAGAGTGACACTTCAAAGTGGTCTTGAGGCTTAAAATGCAAGTCACAATAACATGTTTATATTTAAAGGGTCACTTTCTCTCAAGGCCACATTAGTAAAGACACTAACCCAGTGGAACTTGTCCTTCAAGGCCTTTTAAACTGACTGGCTCTGGCTTCCGGGACTATTTGTGCCATCAGTATCCATGAAAATGTATTCGTCTCATTTCTACACTCCTTGCTCATGCAGTGCTAATAATCAATGTAGTTGCCTCTTTTTCCTATCATCTTGGATGAAAACTCCTATTAAGCTGTACAGGTTTATATAGTTTACTACCTGAGGGCATGAATCACTTGAGGTGCTGAAGCCAGGCCATTGTGGAGACATGGTTTATGCAGAAGGCACTGGAAAGTCCTCAGCATTTGAGGTCAGAATCAGGGTTTTACCCAGACCTGCCATTAACTGTGACATTAAAAAAAGCCACTTTACATCTCTCAACTTTGATTTTCTCCGCTTTAAAATCTGTACCCTGCCCTCTTTAAGTTGTGAGAATCAAGTGGGATGTTCAGAATATCAGAGTCAATCATTAAACAAAGGTCAATTATGTTTTGCTCAGATTGCAGAAGCAAAAATATCCTTTGAAGAGAAATTTTTAAATGCAAAAATACTAATACTAATAAAAGACACCCATAATCACAAGATCTGGAGATAACTGATGTTAACATTTAATGTGCCATTCAGTTTATATTTTCCATGTGCAGACATTTAAGAAAATAAAATTTACACTTTATATATTATTATATATCTGCTTTTCCATTTAATTGATAATTAAATTTCAATGTCATTCAAACATCTACAATATCATTTTTAATAGCTGACGAATGGCTGTTTTAGCCCTAATCTATTGAATAAACTCTCCACTGTTGACATGTAGATTATTTATAATTTGTCACCATTAAAATGCTGTGATATATTGATTAAACCAACCTCATTAAATTACAGTATTTAGATCTTGTTCATTTATGGTTTTCCTACTTGGTATGTCAGAAACTAAGAGAAGTTTACTAAAGTGTTCCACTTTGATGTCTCTCATTTCTTCCTGTATTTATAATTTTTACTTTATATTTTGATTCAGTACTATTTGGTGCATATTGATCTGTGAATGTTACATTTCTATTTGAAATTGTCTCTGATAAAATATTTGTCCTGATTATTGCTTTTGAACTGGAATTTGACATTGTCTAACCACCTCAGAACCACCAAGAGGATTAAACGTTACACATTCTGAGTACTAAATAAATGTCAGCTCATTTCTATTTTATTATTTTTTATTATAACAATATATAATGACCATACTCTATTTTTGTCTGCATTATTTTTACCCAACCTTTTACTTTTAATTCTCCTTATACCTCATTTTGGACTTTCCCAGGTGACTCAGTAGTAAAGCATCTACTAATGCAGGAGACGCAGGAGACTCAGGGTTGATCTCTGGGTTGGTAAGAGCCCCTGAAGGAAGAAATGGTAACCCACTCCAGTATTCTTGCCTGGAAAATCCTATGGACAGAGCCTGGCGGGCTACATCCATGGGGTGGCAAAGAGTTGGACATGACTTGGTGACTGAGCACACACATATACCTCATTTTAGGAGTTGTTTGTAAATAGCATGTCACTGAATTTTCTGTTTTGATTCTAAATGAGAACTCTCTTACTTTTAAGAAGAGTTCAATCCACTTGCATTTACTGCCGTATTTATATGTTCAGTTGTACTCTGTCACGTACTTTTCTATTTACTTTGCCTGTGTTTTGTTACCTATAGCCCATACTTCTTTTCTGTCACTTTCTCCACTATTTGGGGAGGTATAAATGCAGTTTTACATGCTTATATCAATTATCATTGAATTTATCAAAAGCTTTTTTGTGCCCAGTAGTTCACAACCTAGTTTTCACACAGTCCCCAGGTGGACTACCCCACACCCACCCCATACTCCGCTACACACTGCTGCATTGATAGAAGAGGCTGTACCCTATGGACAACTCCCAGCTTGCACCATCTAGAATCCCACCATTTTCACTTGCACCAATCATAAGATGTCTTGATTGTATGATACTACCATTGAACTTCATTTTAAGTATCTGAAGTAGAAGCTAATTTCCGTTATTTTGAAATTCCCATGTCAAAATAAGGAATTTAGCATACTTTCCATATCTAAATGATTTCTTTGTCATCCCAAGAAAGTCTTCTTCTAGGGGCACTGGAGCAGCTGTGAAGAGACTTACCTCAAGTGTAACGTAAGAGAAACCCCAGTAAGATGGTAGGCATTGAGAAAGGGCATCAGAGGGAAGACAGACAGAAACCACAATCACAGAAAACTAGCCAATTTGATCACATGGACCACAGCCTTGTCTAACTCAATGAAACTAAGTCACATTGTGTGGGGCCACCCAAGACAGACGGGTCATGGTGGAGAGGTCTGACAGAATGTGGGCCACTGGAGAAGGGAGTGGCAAGCCAATCCAGTATTCTTGCCTTGAGAACCCCATGAACAGTATGAAAAGGCAAAAAGATAGAACACTGGAAGATGAACTCTCCAGGTCGGTATGTGCCCAATACGCTACTGGAGATCAGTGGAGAAATAACTCCAGAAAGAATGAAGAGACAGAGCCAAAGCAAAAACAACACCCATTTGTAGATGTGACTGGTGATAGAAGCAAGGTTCGATGCTGTAAAGAGGAATATTGCATAGGAACCTGGAATGTTAGGTCCATGAATCAAGGCAAATTGGAAGTGGTCAAACAGGAGATGGCAAGAGTGAATGTCGACATTCTAGGAATCAGCGAACTAAAACGGACTGGAATGGGCGAATTTAACTCAGATGACCATTATATCTACTACTGTGGGCAGGAATCCCTTAGAAGAAATGGAGTAGCCATCATAGTCAACAAAAGAGTCCAAAATGCAGTACTTGGATGCAATCTCAAAAACGACATAATGATTTCTGTTCATTTCCAAGGCAAACCACTTAATATCACAGTAATCCAAGTCTATGCCCCAACCAGTAATGCTGAAGAAGCTGAAGTTGAATGGTTCTATGAAGACCTATAAGACCTGTAAGAACTAACACCCCCAAAAGATGTCCTTTTCATTACAGGGGACTGGAATGCAAAAGTAGGAATTTAAGAAACACCTGGAGTAACAGGCAAATTTGGCCTTGGAGTACAGAATGAAGCAGGGCAAACCAGGGCAATAGTTTTGCCAGGAGAATGCACTGGTCATAGCAAACACCCTCTTCCAACAACACAAGAGAAGACTCTACAAGTGGACATCACCAAATGGCCAACACGGAAATCAGATTGATTATATTCTTTGCAGCCAAAGATGGAGAAGCTCTATACAGTCAGCAAAAACAAGACTGGGAGCTGACTGTGGTTCAGATCATGAACTCCTTATTGACAAATTCAGACTGAAATTGAAGAAAGTGGGGAAAACCACTAGACCATTCAGGTATGATCTAAATCAAATCCCTTATCATTATACAGTGGAAGTGAGAAATAGATTTAAGGGACTAGATCTGATAGAGTGCCTAATGAACTATGGACAGAGGTTAGTGACATTGTACAGGAGGCAGTGATCAAGACCATCCCCAAGAAAAAGAAATACAAAAGGCAAAATGGCTGTCTGAGGAGGTCTACAAATAGCTGAGAAAAGAAGAGAAGTGAAAAGCAAAGGAGAAAAGGAAAGATATACCCACTTGAATGCAGAGTTCCAAAGAATAGCAAGGAGAGATAAGAAAGCCTTCCTCGGTGATCAATGCAAAAAAATAGAAGAAAACAATAGAATGGGAAAGACTAGAGATCTCTTCAAGAAAATTAGAGATACCAAGGGAACATTTCATGCAATGAAACAGCTCAATAAAGGACAAAAATGGTATGAACCTAAGAGAAGCAGAAGATATTAAGAAGAGGTGGCAATAATACACAGAGGAACTGTAGAAAAAAGATCTTCATGACCCAGATAATCACGATGGCATGATCACTCATCTAGAGTCAGACATCCAGGAATGTGAAGTCAAGTGGACCTTAGGAAGCATCACTATGAACAAAGCTAAAGGAGGTGATGGAATTCCAGTTGAGCTACATCAAAGCCAAAAAGATGATGCTGTGAAAGTGCTGCACTCAATATGCCAGCAAATTTGGAGAACTTAGCAGTGGCCACAGGACTGGAAAAAGTCAGTTTTCATTCCAATCTCAAAGAAAGGCAATGCCAAAGAATGCTCAAACTACCACACAATTGCACTCATCTCACACGCTAGTAAAGTAACGCTCAAAATTCTCCAAGCCAGGCTTCAGCAATATGTGAACCATGAACTTTCAGATGTTCAAGCTGGTTTTAGGAAAGGCAGAGGAACCAGAGATCAAATTGCCAACATCCACTGGGTCATCGAAAAAGCAAGAGAGTTCCAGAAAAACATTATTTCTGCTTTATTGACTATGCCAAAGCCTTAAACTGTGTGGATCACAAAAAACTGTGGAAAATTCTGAAAGAGATGGGAATATAGACCACCTGACCTGCCTCTTGAGAAACCTATATGCAGGCCAGGAAGCAACAGTTAGAATTGGACATGGACCAACGGACTGGTTCCGAATAGGAAAAGGAGTACGTCAAGGCTGTATATTGTCACCGTGCTTATTTAACTTATATGCAGAGTACATCATTAGAAATGCTGGGCTGGAAGAAGCACAAGCTGGAATCAAGATTGCCGGGAGAAATATCAATAACCTCATAAATGCAGATGACATCATCCTTATGGTAGAAAGCAAAGAATAACTAAAGAGCCTCTTGATGAAAGTGAAAGAATAGAGTGAGAAAGTTGGCTTAAAGCTCAGCATTCAGAAAACTAAGATCATGGCATCCAGTCCCATCACTTAATGGCAAATAGATGGGGAAACAGTGGAAATAGTAGCTGACTTTATTTTTTGATGCTCCAAAATCACTGCAGATGGTGATTGCAGCCATGAAATTAAAATTTTCCTTGGAAAATTTTCCTTGGAAGGAAAATTATGACCAACCTAGACAGCATATTAAAAAGCAGAGACATTACTTTGTCAACAAATGTCGGTCTAGTCAAGGCTATGGTTTTTCCAGTGGTCATGTATGGATGTGAGAGTTGGACTGTGAAGAAAGCTGAGCATCAAAGAATTGATGCTTTTGAACTGTGGTGTTGGAGAAGGCTCTTGAGAGTCCCTTGGACTGCAAGGAGATCCAACCAGTCCATCCTAAAGGAGATCAGTCCCGGGTGTTCATTGGAAGGACTGATGCTGAAGCTGAAACTCCAATAC
The DNA here is from genome assembly GCF_963930625.1 of Muntiacus reevesi. Classification (NCBI taxonomy): domain Eukaryota; kingdom Metazoa; phylum Chordata; class Mammalia; order Artiodactyla; family Cervidae; genus Muntiacus; species Muntiacus reevesi. The sequence continues at coordinate 155,544,151 of NC_089251.1, read as the reverse complement.
TTTGGCCACCTGACCCGAAGAGTTGACTCATTGGAAAAGACCCTGATGCTGGGAGGAATTGGGGGCAGGAGGAGACAGGGAAGACAGAGGATGAGATGGCTGGATGGCATCACTGACTCAATGGACATGAGTTTGGGTAAACTCTGGGAATTGGTGATGGACAGGGAGGCATGGAGTGCTGCAGTTCATGGGGTCGCAAAGAGTTGGACATGACTGAGTGACTGAACTGAATTGAGAATATATTTTCAACTGTTATTTTTGTTGTTTGTTCTGGCCTCTTTAGCAATTTTGTTTGTCAGCCCTTCAGTGTCTGATATCCAAATTCCATTTTCCTTCACTTCACTACATTGGGTGCTTCCCACATTGACTGCATGCTAATTCACTTCATTTGTGTCCAACTCTCTGCGAGCCCATGGACTGTAGCCCACCAGGCTCCTCTGTCCATGGGGATTCTCCAGGCAAGAATACAGGAGTGGGTTGCCATGCCCTCCTCCAGAGCATCTTCCTGACCCAGGGATCAAACTCCGGTGTCTTACGTCTGCTGCACAGGTAGGCAGGTTCTTCACCACTAGGACCACCTGGGAAGCTCCCTTCCCACATTATTTATTCATTCTCCATAGTATCAGTTCTGTCCTTTCTTATGTCCAGTACGGATTTAGTTCTACTGTTTCTCTTTTTCCCTCCTCAGAATCCCTTCCTATATCTCCCTCTTTTCATATTATCTGTTTGAAATTTTTATTTAAACTTATTTATCTCTTTTATGTTTGTGTTCCTATTTTATACACGTGGTGTCCTGAAAAACTTCATATTGTGGAGTAGATCATTTTCAGAGGTATGTTTTTTTAAAATACATCCTTTTGAGTTTGCCAGTCTCTTGTTATAAGGATTTTTTCATAAGACTCAAGCATGTATCTTTAGGCAATGCTTCAATGGATGAATGTGGGGTTGATTTTCCTAATTTAATTTTATTTATTTGTCTGATAATGTAAAGATTTCACTCATGTTTTGGTATTTAACTGTCCACTCATTTTAGGCTTTAATGTTATATGTCTTTATCCTTTTCTCCTCTTATGTATTTTATCTAGAAGCTTGGAGAGATTTTTATATACAATTGTAAACTTGAAGTCTTCATTACCAAAGTCAAAGGCATGATTTCCAGGCATCATGGTAAACTGGAAAAAAAATCTTTAGAGATGTGCTGAAATTTAAATCTCTTGTCAGAGTTCCTAAGAGCAAAAATAGAAAGCCCTGTTTCTCTTGCTTATAGGGTTGCTTCTATTCAAGCTGAAGCATAATTTGATTTTTGAAAATTGCTTGTCACTATTTTACCTTATTAGTCTCATGATATAGTAATATGTCTTTAATGTCAATTAAGCTCTATTTTAACTTGAAGTAATTTTCTCAGGCATTGGGGAATCTGTAGCTTTCCCTAAGTATGTTTTTCATCACTCCAGTCTTTCAAATATATGTAGTTTTATTTGCACATTTCTGATGAGCAAACTAGGTTTGAGAGTACGAGTAATGGGTTGCTAAGTTTTCTAAGCATCAGAGCCTCTATAATAGCTTTTTGATGTAATATACTAAAGAAACAACCATTTTGTGTAATCTCCATTTTGTGAAAAAAAAATACATGCATCCATTTCTAATACATTTTAAAAGATAAGAAGAAATATACTAAAGTATCAACCATGGTTGAAATCTGCATGGTAGCATTATGGATAGTTTATTCTTTGCCTTATTTTTCAAATTCCCTATAATTAATATGTATTACTTATATAACCAAAGAAAAATCTATTCTAACTGAACAAAACTTTAATGATGAAGGAATTAAATCAATGAAATTTGCTTTTCCCATGTTAAGTCCCAGCCAACATCTATTTTCTGGGACAGGATAAAAGTAGACTATAGGCACAAAGTTTTAGTGGTCATTTGTCATTCAGTTACCAAAAAAAGAGGACATTCTCAACAGGCACATGTGAAGAAGATCTTGCCATAGACTAACGCTGTGCTTTTCAGACATGAGCATTTTATGGACCAGAAACAGTAGAACTTTTGGTGACTAATATAAAGTGGCCAACTTTTTACTCTGCTTAAATAAGTATATAAGGAAATCTCCACAAATATTGCCATGCACATCATCATTTCAAGAAAACAGAACATTCTATCCCAAGTATACAAAATGTTATAGAATTTTTAAAAAATCCTGTAAAAGGAATAAATTTGACTTTGTAAATTTTCTTATTTTGCTGCTGACGGGTGATTTTATTAAGGATGGGCCCTAACTGATGCTTGATGCTTCCTGGACTAAGACTTGGTTCTTCTGGTGACTGGACAAAGAAGTCCCAAAGGAATCTTATCTGGCTCCATAGAGATAGGGTAATGCTTGGCATAGAAGCAGGTGTTTGAGAAGGAAAGGAAAAATCAGACTTGGTGTTATTTTCATGAAGACCTATCACCCAATGGTTTTTCAGTTCATCATAAATTCTATTGATAAAATATATTAAATATATATTTAAATCCCCATATAATGAATGATAGATGGTGGGAAAATAGTTTTCAAAACCTAACACTGTGATGGATAACTAGCTAGAATCCAAACCTCATCACCTCTACCACGACCAGCCTTGTTCAGTATGGCTAACCAGAGTGATCTTGTTAAAAACTAAGCAGGATCATACCACTCCACAACCAAAACCTACCAGTGGTTTCTCATTTCAAAATAAAAGCCACAGTCTTTACACTGTCCTAGCCAAGCCAAAGTCATGAATTCATGGGTACATACGTCCCAATTATTTTTCAGTGTTGTTAAACAGTATTCAAAAACATGATGTTAAATAAATGTGTTACTGACTTATCTGGCAAGGCCACAGTTATGGTACTAGTTTCCTGTTATGAATATTCAGGTTGTTCCTGATTTCTAAATGTAGTATTCACTATCCTCGCTAATCAGGCTTCCCAGGTGGCTCAGTGGTGAAAGAATCCACCTGCCAGTGCAGGAGACTCAGGTTTAATCCCCATGTTGGGAAGACCTCCTGGAGTAGGAAAGGGCAACCCACTCCAGTATTTGTACATGGAGAATCTCATGGACAGACAAGCCTGGCAAGCTATAGTCCGTGGGTTCGCAGAAGAGTTGTACACAATTGAGCAACTGAGCGCACATGCACACACACACATGCATCCTCGTTCATAATATGAACAGAAAATAGCTAACTCCTAGCTTCTGGAGGAGGAGAAGGCGATGGCACTCCACTCCAGTACTCTTGCCTGGAAAATCCCATGGATGGAGGAGCCTGGTAGGCTGCAGTCCATGGGGTCACGAAGAGTCAGACACGACTAAGCGACTTGTCTTTCACTTTTCACTTTCATGCATTGGAGAAGGAAATGGCAGCCCACTCCAGTGTTCTTCCCTGGAGAATCCCAGGGATGGGGGAGCCTGGTGGGCTGCCGTCTGTGGGGTCGCACAGAGTCAGACACGACTGAAGTGACTTAGCAGCAGTAGCCGCAGCTTCTGGAGAGGGACAGTGTTGGCATCAGCAGAGAGGCTTATGATAATCTGACTACAGGTGCATCACTGGGATTTGCTGTGAGCTCTGCAGGAGAAAGATCCCCCATCAGCTTTTCTGTTACTGAGGAATTTTGATCAGGTCATTATGGCCTCATCAGTAACATTAAGAGTTGCATTAAATAATATTAGAATTCCAGCTCTCCTAATTTTTGTTTTGTTGTTAACAGGTCTCAAGCCAAAAATAATTGGCCATCCATTAGAACACAGATATTACAAAAGCATTTGTAACCCTTGGGGTCTCATTTGTGCTTTTGTGGCTTTGCTGGCAAATAAATCACTCGGTATTGGGAACTTTTCCAACTTGGCAGAACAGGAGACAAATCAAAACACATGCCTAATTCTGTTTAAGTTTTATGATTTAGTGACTGCATAGGAAAAAAGTTAAAATGTCCCCAATTTAAGGAGATTTCTGGAAAAAAAAATGTGCATGAGTCAACAAATCATTTTAGGAAAAGCAGACATACATCCTTCAGGAGCAGAGCAAGAGTATGACAGTGTGCTTAAGCCCAGGATTAGAATTAGGCCAGATCCCTAGGAATCTCACAGTATGTGGTGTGTATGCATGCTGAGTCACTTCAGGCATGCCCATCTCTGTGTGACCCCATAGACTGTAGCCCACCAGGCTCCTCTGTCCATGGGGTTCTCCAGGCAAGAATACTGGAGTGAGTTGCCATGCCCTCCTCCAGGGGATCTTCCCACCCCAGGGATCAAACCTGCATCTCTTACCTCTCTCCTGCATTAGCAGGCAGGTTCTTTACCACTAGGGCCACCTGGGAAGCCCACAGTATATGGAGAAACCTCATTTTTATGAGAGAGCATTCTTGCAATCCTCTAGGCGAGGAAGATATTGTAAAGCAAACTGTACAAGATGTTGCTGTCTGAAGAGGTGCCATGTTTAGAGCTCGGTTGTACACCTATAGTGTCAGTCAAGTGATATTGGATTTGATAGCGATCTGCTCATCAGCGTATCTGCTGAATTCAAGTACTTCTATACATTTAACACCATCAGCAGAAACTTGTGACTGCACAGAATATAGGGTTTTGGGGAGGCAGGTTCTGTTTAGGTGGCTTTTTTTTTTAATGCAGTGTTCAGGGAGGTCAGTAAGACAAAAAGTGTTCAAAAGTTTCAGAGGGACTTCCATGGTGGTCCAGTGGGTAAGAATTTGCCTTGCAGTGCAGGAGATGGAAGTTCAATCCCTGATTGGGGAAATAAGATCCCACATGCCACGGAGCAACTAAGCCCATGAGCCGCAACTACTAAAGTCCATGTGCCACAACTAGAGATCCCAGGTGATGCAGTGAAAATCCCGAGTGCTGAAACTAAGGCCTGACGCAGTCAAATAGATGCATGTTTAAATATTTTTAAAAATGTATACATAGGCCAATTTTGAAAAGTTTCAGAGATCAACCTTGTTCTGTGAGGTCTGTAGCATAAAGTGTGCATGCTAAGTTGCTTCAGACATGTCAGACTCTTTGCCACCCTATGGACTATAGCCCACCAGGCTCCTCTGTCCATGGGATTCTCCAGGCAAGAACACTATAAGTGGGTTACCACGCCTTCCTCCAGGGGATCTTCTGGACGAAAGGCTCGAACACACATCTCTTATGTCTCCTGCACTGACAGGGAGGTTGTTTACCACTAGCACCACCTGGGAAGCCTGTAGTCATTCTTCCATCCCCAATGTCAAATATACTGTGATGACCTCAATATGTACTGCAAGTATGTTTATGAGCTGAAATTCCCCCAAATCATTCTTATTTTCTCTTTGTAAATATCCCGCCTATTACTAGTCTACCGTGTCATTTACACTCAGTTCTAGATATGGCAGTATTTATAAAATAACACGTATTGAGGGATTTTTGAGTGCCAGGCACTGTGCTAAGCTCTTTACATGAATTATGTCCTCTAGCCCACAACAGCCCTCTGATAAGGGGCACAGCACCACTACTTTCCCCATGTGATCAGGCAGAAATGCAAACATAAGGATAGTGAGGCGCAGAGGGATTGAGTAACTTGTCAAAGGTTACACGGAACCAGGAGTCCCTCCAGGCAGTCTGATTCACGAATGCATGTACACTTAAAGATCACGCTGTTATTTTTAAATTGTCTCCACTTCTTAGCTTAGTTTTGATATATATTTTTTAAGGTCAGTGAGTATGGCTTAGCCACTTACCCACTTTAAGTAGAAATAGTCAAAGTATAATTCTGTTTTTCATTGTCTCAGTCTGAATTGTTATCCACCTTTCCTGCTATTCTACCGTCTGGTCACAGAAAGAGAATCTCAATGATAGCTCTAGCTTTTTATCAAGTATTTATGATGTGGGGAAGACCCACATTTTTCTATAGGCTGAAGCATCCCAATTTCTATAGAATGTTTCTTACTTGATCGATGCCTACATTTTACAGAGAGGTAGTTTCTATGATCTCTGAAAACACAGAGGTAGTTTCTATGATCTCTAAATTATATAATTTATGAAGCATACCAAAGATAAAATAAAGAGATTATCCATTGTTTAATTTATGGAGATGTAACAGAAAAAAAGGGAACTTATTTATCTGTAAATGTAATGATAGCTGCAGTGCTGTTCTACATGAATATCTGTTCTTTTGGAAACAGATACTTTTTCACTTACATGCAGTGATGCTTTGAGAAACAGAATCAGAAACTGATTTTGGTGTGTTCAGGACAAATCAGTCAAATATGAAATGAAGAGGAGGCAGTGGGGGAAGAAGAAAGGGACATGAAATAAGACTTATTTCACTTCAGTTTGTGCGTGCAAGTTATATGAGGCTAAGCAGACAAATTTTTCTTACTTAGAAAAGGAAACCTTTTGGTCAGCATCAGCAAAACAGGCGTGAGGAACAGGCTAAAATGAGAAAACAAGTTTGTGTCTTGGAACCATGATTCTGTGGTTGGACCCAACAGGTTCAAAGCAGCCAAAAAGTCACAGCCAAAGCAAGCGCTATTTACTAATGGAAACTCCCCTAAAATTCTAAAACTCTGGGTATATACCCTTAAAAATTTGATAGAGATTCAATAACAAAATAGCTTTTTAAAACTGAATTTTCCATATCTGCTAAACTACCTGAAAAATAAGACTGCATTTGACAAATCTTTTTCCATTTGGCAAAAACAGAAACCTCTTGGTTTCTAATGGAAAATTACAAAATATTAGCTTTATTTACTTTCCTATTTGTCAAAGACATTCTCTACCTTTCTGAATGGTTCACATACTGACTAGTATTAGCAATCAGCGTGTGTTTCTGCTCCTGAGAAAAAGCAGTGCTTTTAGATACTTGTTGAGCAGTGGTATGCTGGGTGTGCAGTAGGCACTTTCCCTGATTACCTGTGGTTCTCACACACACCTTGGGAGGCAGGTGGATTTATACTCATTTTACAGATACAGAAGAGAGGCGGAAAGAAAGTTCTGATGAAAATTCAGCTTTTTTTAAAGAGAAGGAGCAAAGCCTGAATGATGTTCTCCATTCGTGCAGTTAAGAGGAGGGGGCCTTTCGGGGGGAAGTCGTACAACAAAGATCTGTTGAACACTATGTGCTAAGTCCTGTGTTCAGTTGGTCTGTCCTCCCTTTGATCTCATTTAGTTCTCTTCTAAGTAGTCTGATTAAGATCAATGCCATGAATCACTAGTTCACAGAAGGGGGAAATGAGCATCCTCAAAGTAAAGTGCCTTCCTTGGTCACTGACCTTGTTAGAAGCTGACCTGAAATCCAGACCAAATCTTCCTGTTCCCCCAGAAGTCTTTCTATTATGGTGGAGGGAGGTTAAACAGGTTGGCCATTCTTCTTTATTTATGTTGCACTGAATTTATCTTATGCCAGTGGTTTTTAAAATGTTCTTTAGAACATTATATTTCTCAGTCCTGTTATTTCCCATGTCCTACTCCATCCCTCAAAACAGCCCCAGTGGTTTTATGTGTTTATGTTTTCATTTAGAGTTCGAGTCTGGCTTTCTGTTTTGGAGTGGGAGCAAGTGTGGTCGATGGAGCCTCAGCACACACAGAACAACCATTGGCAGCCAAAGGGCTAACTGTAGACCCAGAAACATTGTCTAAGGAAACATATTGATGTTGGCAACAAGTTTGCCATTTTTCTGTTTCTCACTCAACATGGTCAATTTTCTAAGATTTAAAGTCTCACAAGGGTCTCTTGATCAACTCCCTGGAAACTAATATTCTGACTTTGCACAATGGCAAGGTACTTGGTTTATTCATCACTGACTTTGAGGGTGTGTCAACACCCAAGCTATGCTAAACGGCCCTTGATAAGCTGTTATATTTCCCAGGGGGGCCCTATTCACAAAGAAAGATCACAATTAGCAAGCCTCTGGTTTCTAATCTGAGCTGTCACCTTCCACAAAGCCCCAAGGACTGACAGCACCACCTACAAGGCCCTGCAGCGAATGCCAGCCAGCCGCACAGAGGCCTGCCTCCCCGGGACAGAGCTCCACGCCTTTCCTGGAGTGGATGGTCCTTCCCGCTCCCCAGTCGACATAGCTATTTGCCAGTGCTAGGGTAAAAAGCTCCCGTTTAGGCATTTGTTCAACAAGTATTCCAGCACTAGCTATGTGCCTGTCTCTGTGACAGGTGATGGGAGGAAAGTATATGAAAAGTGCTAAACGAGGAATGGTAAAAGGAGTCCTTATTTTCCCTGGGAGCCTAAAGAAGTCTCTAGAAAAAAGGATTTGGGACAGGCAGGGAGAGGAAATACCATTTTAAAGTGGGAACATTTATTGTCCACTTACAACTATATTACCAAGGAAAAGATGTGTGTGTTTCAACAGATAGAACTGAAGCACTGGATTACAGAGTGAGTTTTCATAGTTTGTAGCACCATATTGGATTAATTTAATTATAAACATGATACTTCAAATGCAGAATTTTATGCATAGAATTAAAAAATACAGATTTTATGTGCATGCCTGTGAGGGTAAAATTTCAAAATTAACTTATGGTTTTGAAAGACCAGAGAGATATTACATCTGGGAGACAAACTCTTATCCATCCTGGGCTTTCTCCTCTCTTAACTACCTATCTTATTCTTTTTCAGTTTAGATATCTACTTAATGTTTCAGGGAAACATGGCATGAAGTATTAGGAGAAATATAAATTAAGGATCAGAATATCACAAGTTTAAGAACATAATTTACTTTTGTACTTCCTGTATATTCTAGAGTATGGGAAATTATTAAAAATTATCATAGATAAACTTGTTACAATATGTCCACACTGCTGGAATACTACTCAGCAACAGAAAGGAATAAACTCGAGTAATTATGATGCATTGAAGATGCCATGGGGTCACAAAGAGTCAGACACAACTTAGCAACTGAAGGTCCCAGTTTAAATGGACAGCACAGGGTGTGGTTATATTTACATAAAAACTCAAGGGTGTCCCTGGTGGTCTAGTGATTAAGAATCTGTCTGCCAGTGCAGGGGATGGGTTGATCCCTGATCCAGGAAGATCCTACATGCAATGGAGCAACTAAGCCCGTGTATGTGTGTGTGTGTGTGTGTGCACGCGCGTATGTGTGTGTTTGTGTATGTGTGTGCACGCATGTGTGTGTGTGTGCATACACTCAGTTGCTAAGTCATGTCCAATTCTTTGCAACCCCATGAACTGTAGTCTGCCAGGCTCCTCTGTCCATGGGATTTTCCAGGAAAGAATGCTGGAGTAGGTTGCCATTCTCCAGGGGTTCTTCTCAACCCAGGGATTGAACCCAGGTCTCCTGCATTGGTAGGTAGATTCTGGACCACAGACCCACCTGGGAAGCCCCGCTAAGTCCATGTGCCCATGCACCACCACCAAAGAGCCTGCACTCTAGCGTCTAGGGGCTGCAATAACTGACCCACAGCCGCAACCACTGAAGCTCGAGGGCCTGGAGCCCATGCTCAGCGACCAGGGAGCCACTACAAGGGGAAGCCCACGTGCCACAGGGAGAGTAGCTCTGCCTCACTGCATGCAGAGAAAGCCCATGTGCAGCAACAAAGACCCAATGCAGCCAAAAATACTAAAATGAATAAGCGAATAAATCTTAAAACAAACACAAACTTAATTTTATTTTAAAAGGAAAAAACCTTTAAGAAATGCAAGCTAATCTTTAGTATGCAAAAGCAGATAGGTGGTTTCCTGTGGAAGGAACCCAGGGCAGGAAGGGGAATAAAGGAGTACCCAAGGAAGTTTTTAGAAGTAATGAATATGCTCATTATCTTGACTGTAGTAATGGTCTCATGAGTGGACACTTGTGTCATAACTTCTCAAATTGTATACTTTATGTGTTTATTGTCTGTCATTATACCTCAATAAACTGTTCAAACTATCATAAACTATATTTTTCAGAAAAATATAAACTCAGAATTGGGGAAAGTACCTATGTGTGTATATTATTTGATGCACAATTTTTAGATTCAGAAAAACTGAGATTGAATCTTAGTTCTCTCACCTCCTAGCTGTGTGACCTTTCTAAGCCTCAGTTCTCTCATCTGTGAAACGGGGAAAATAACAGTAGCTACCTCATAGGACTGTTGTGAGGATTAAAAGAGCTAATGAAAGTAGGTATCAGAATGGACTCCACATAAACTAAGCATGCACCATTTTCCTAAGATGTATTGAAGAACATGTATGAACATGTATGGACATGTAAGCAGATGCTGTGGCACAATCGACATAGAATATAGGATAGTGGTGAACCTAAAAGAAGCAATGAACTGATCTATGAAAAATGAGACTTTTGGTATTACTGTTACTACTTTCTCAAACATCATCTTAGTTTTACAGCTATGTGACGTAAGGCTCATTAGTACCCCCATTCTACAGCTAAGAAAACTGAAGCAGAAGCGGGGTAAGTCATCAACTAATGAGTGGAACACAGACACTCTGACTTCAAGTCTAGGGCTTTCGAGCACCTTAAACCTGAAGAAATCACAGGAAGGAAAGTCAAGGTCATTTCTCAAATGTAGTTAATAAGTATTCTAGGACTCAGAGTAAACAGACAATTTGTAGTTCTGTGTCTATATCTTTGTATTTGTAGAGCAAATATTAAGGAAAAGCATCTTTCTCCCCTGCACCCCACTGCCAGTTCCCTGTGCTCCCTCATGCGAAGAGCACCCACATAGTCCTCCATTGCTCTGACCCGCCTTCCCAAGACTCAAGTGCACGAGCCAAGAGTGACCACAAATCGCCTAGTCCAGGTTCCTATGTCCTTTCACATTGCTTTCCTACCTCTGTGCCTTTGCATACATGGCTTTGTACATCTTTCACACCTCTGTTTATGAAAATCCTGCCAATGCTTGCAGACATTACTGATGCAACGTCTTTATCCATTCACTCATTCCACAAATTTGTATTAAACAACAGTTATTGCCAGGCACTGATCTGGATGCTCAGAAAACCACACCAAACAAGCCTCACCTCCTCCATCTTTCCCTTCTTTGAATCTGACCTTCACTTTTATACTGTGAAGTGAAATGAAGTGAAAGTGTTAGTTGTTCAGTCCTGTCCCACTCTTTGTAACCTGTGGATTGTAGCCCGCCAGGCTCCTCTGTCCATGGAATTCTCCAGGCAAGAGTACTGGAGTGGGTTGCCATTCCCTTCTCCAAGGGATCTTCCTGGGATTGAACCCAGGTCTCCTGCATTGCAGGCAGATTTTTTACCATCTGAGTTACCAGGGAAGCCCTATATTGTAGTTGTTCCTTTAACCTTAGAGCTATGACAGGTTCAGGGTACAGCACTTGAAATGTGGGAGACAAACTCTTATTTGAAATGCATTAATTTAAGAGAAAGGAAACTGTTGAATTTGATACAATTTTTTAAAAGTTTGATGTAAACAATGCTCAGAAATTCACATAAGGGAGCCAAACTTGAACAAGGATGAAATGGTTTAAGAAACTTGAGGAAACTTTTGGCCTCCCCAGAGAGATGCAGTAAGGCAACTAGATGTCACTGGGGACAACTCTCACCATCTCTTGTTGTTTGGAAGAGGGATTAAGTAGGTTAAGGATAAGAATTAGAGAGTACTTCACCTGGGAGTTTCAACAAAAGAGCCCGGGAAACAGTATCAGGGAAAATAATTACAGAGATCAGTATAATGAAAATCTGTGGAAATTTAAAATGTTTTTAAAAGCAGCTTTTCACAGAGAAAGTTCTCCCCAAGAGCCACAGAGAATGTTGTATAAACGTTAGAGGTTTTTAAAACAGAGAAAGTGAGTTATATAGAGAAAATGTTTTCATACGTATTTTTATGTCTTTTTCTTCTGCTCAGAACTACCACAGACTAGAGGTTCCCCTAGACTCTAAGGCCTAGAGTTTATGGTTGATCAAATCGGATGTTTAAAATACACTGTTTCTTAAGAAAGCTGTGGTCTGAGCAAAGGTGTGATATACAGGAAGCTGGTGTTAGAATCTAGTCTGGGTCACAGTTGTTTTACAACATAGGTAGCATTTCAGACTTAGTTTAAGCAACTAAATTGCAATAGGGACAGGAGAATAATTATCAGTGAAATTAATGAAAGACCCCCCAAGCCTTACGTGTTGTATGCAATGCTCAGCTGCTAATAGCATTTCTAAAATTGAACAAGACATAAAATTTTTAAAAATTTATAGCCTGAAGTTTTTTTAAAGTCATGATAATGAGACTATTAACAAAACAATGTTCCTTTTCCTAAAAACAAAAACAAAAAGAAACAAAAACTATTTTGCTGGCTATTTGTTGCACACATATTCATTATTCTTATGGTCTCTTCCATATCTAAAATATTATTTTCTAGGATGCTTATACATATAGTGTGATAAACAGATAATATAGTATTCTCTGTGTATAGTATAGATAGTACGAAAAGCAAAAAAAGAAACAATATGTTAAAAAAAAAGCATTTAAGAATAGTTTCTCTCTTACTGTTCTATTATCACCTCCTCCGTGAAGTTCAACAGGAAATTACAACTTTCAGTTGCATAATTTGTGTTTTCCATTTTCTGTATGTTTTTCAGCTGAGCCTTTATTAGAAATATGAAGTCAGTTCTAGTGAGAATACCACGACACAACTTATCACATGTGATGTCACCTTTATCTCAGTCAGAGCCCTGGGACTCTCCCTACTAAAATATATCACTAAATAGGGTCAGTGTTATTAATCATGCCCCTTGAAGGGTAGAAAGATTAGAGATTCCTTTGGAGGAGGAGACAGCAAATATGAAAATAGAAGAGGACAGAGTTCTGCTTTCATTCAATTAAGCAGCCAACCGGCATTTTGTTGGGTCAGGGGAAGGTATGTTTCCACCTCTAATGGCAAAATTTCATATGCCTTGTTTTCAGTGTGGTCATCATTGCTACTCCAATTTTGGGCTCCAAAATCACTGCGGCTGGTGACTGCAGCCATGAAATTAAAAGACACTTGCTCCTTGGAAGAAAAGCTATGAACAACTTGCATAGCATATTAAAAAGCGGAGACATCACTTTGTCAACAAAGGTCCATCTAGTCAAAGCTAGTAGTCATGTATGGATGTGAGAGTTGGACCATAAAGAAGGTTGAGTGCTGAAGAATTGATGCTTTTGAACTGTGGTGTTGGAGAAGACTCTTGAGAGTCCCTTGAACTGCAAGGAGATCAAACCAGTCAATCCTAAAGGGAATTGACCCTGAATATTCATTGGAAGGACAGATGCTGAAGCTGAATCTCCAATACTTTGGCCACCTGATGCAAAGAGAAAACTCATTGGAAAGGACCCTGAGGCTGGGAAAGATTGAAGGTAGGAGAAGGGGGAGACAGAGCATGAGATTGTTGGATAGCATCATTGCCTCAATGGACATGAGTTTGAGCAAACTATGGAAGATGGTGAAGGACAGGGAAGCCTGGTGTGCTGCAGTCCATGGGGTCACAAAGAGTTGGACATGACTGAGTGACTGAACAACATCATCATTGCTAGTGTTATTTTTTTGTTCTCAAAACTGACGTGCTAGTGTACATTAGTTTGTTTGATTAAAAGGTAAATTTGTTGATATTTTTCTCTATATTCCACATTTTTTTGACAAGCATGGAAGTGCATTACTTTTATAAACATAAAAAAAAATATTACCTGGTTTTCAATTCCTCCAACACTTAAGGAACATCTGCTATGTGCCAGAGATTGTGCTAAGTGATGGGGAAAGTTGAATAAAACACAATTCTACCATCATACAAATTCAGTTGATCAAAAACCAGTTCACTAAAAGACCATTTGTTAAAGTGATTTCAGGCTGTTTGCTCTCCAAAACTCACAATCTAATAGAAAATATAGATATGTAAACAGCCATGACATGTCTGCTTTATTAGAGGTGTGAACAAAGTTACTGTTCAAAGCCCAGAGAAGAAAATAGCTCTTCTTAGGAGTGAGAGATCAATCCAATGAGAGGGTGTGATTTGATCTGGGCTCTGAAGGAGGAGCTGGATTTAATCTGTATTGTGTCCTTTAGTTTTTCTTCATGACTTCAAGCAGGATGATGGAAAGGGTAAAAGGCTAGTTTAAACTTTAGGTTTTGTTCCAAACTAAGCACTGAGGGGTACTTCCTTTTAGTTTATGTGCTTTCACCTTGTGCTTGTAAGAATTGTTTTTTCATTGAAAGGCATTTTACTTTAATTACAGTAGTATGTATATGTCAATCCCATACTCCTAATCTATCCCTCCCCACTACCCTATAACCTTAAAGTCTGTGAGTCTGTTTCTGTTGTGTAAATTCATTTGTATCATTTTTTAGAAGTATTTGAACACAGCCTCCTCACACGTACAGCCTCACTGAAGCAAAAAGAGCAACTCCATTCTCCCAGCTCCATAATTTCTTAGTTAAGCATACACAGCCCTGAAGTTGGACGAGTTTTTAAGTACTGACCTCACTCAATAAGATGCCTCAACTGCACCTGGAGTAGTCATGTGTACACTGGACTCTCCCTTGTGGCTCATGGTCATGTCTTGCCTCATTATGTCAGATAGGATCATAAATAATGCCAATCCAAGAGGATAAAAAACTGGATATGTCTCGGCTGAAGACGGCTTAGGGCTCACAGGCAGATAGGACTTGGCACTATCCTGCAAGCCATGTGATGCGGCCAAAAAAAAAAGATTGTTTAAAAGAGAAGAAAAGTAAAGCAGTTCCTAGGATGACTTAACGTGACTTGTAATAAAACAACCTAGGCGGTCTCACAGCAGGACACACAGCTTCATAAGGAGGATCCCTGTTTGTCCCCCAGTCTCATGCATTTGTGCAAGGCGTAGCCTGTCAACCATACCTTGAGACTTTGAAAGTTCTGTTTTGAAAAACATCTGCATTGGCTTTGTGCTTAATGCTACTTTATCAGACTCCCCAAAAGCCTATGCGTCATTTTTATTGTGTCTCATTAGGGTTTTTACTCACCTGTGTACAGTTGGACAGAATGATGTTCCCACTGTAGCAAATTGCAATAGCTTATAGTTTGATGTTTCCAATGAGGATCTTAGACTACATTTAACTATTTGGGGGCCCAGGCTGGTACATAACCTTGGTCCTCAAAAATAATGACTTCCTACCAATGCACAGTGAAGAATTCCTTATTAAATTAGGAATCATTTAATGTACATTATACCAGTAATACAAAAATTGTATACATCAATTCTTGAGGGGTCCAAAAATGTACTCCGATTCTACGTACTGGGTCTTCCGTTACCTTTTCAAGCAGGTTTAAGTGAAAATGCCAGAAAAGATTGTGTCTTTTATGTAGTAGTGCTTAATAATTCTTGCAGGAATAAGAGATTAGTCATATGGGATTAATGGACCTATGGTCATGGAACCCATGATTCAAATGAACCTTATGATCATGAGAAAAACTGAATGATACTGGATTGTCAGAAAAACAGCATTTGCTTGGGATGCATTCTGCTTATAACATGAAATACTTTGGTAAGGGCCATGACTGACAGATGGAAATCTTGATAGTTCCTTCCACTGTTCCATTCCCAACGTGAGACAAGGGTCACATGTACCCTTTGTCCACTTGTGTTGGCAAGAGGGAAATAGTTTGATAAGGTAACAGTTTTAGATCTGTGATCTGGTATCTCCTTCTCTACAGGATCATACTGGCCACTGCATTCCAACCTGGACTCAAGCCCTCATCAGCTGGTCTTGTTGATATACAATTACTTTGCAATCTAAAGTTTACATAAAGAAGAATCAGCTTAGTCATAATAAAAAAAATAGCCTAACTAAAGTTGAGAAATGTTAAAAGTTGAGAGTAGTATAGAAAATTTTCTTCTAATAAAATAACTGTAGATTTAAAATAAAATAGAAGAAATAACCCCAAAGAATTAGAAAAGTTGTTCTTAAACACACTGCATTCAATTAAGACAAAGATGGCATATTCTGGGAATGGTAGATAATGGTTGAAGCCTACTCACAGATTCAGCTCCAGTGTAATTACTTGCAATTACTTATTTACTTTCCATCTGCTCTGGTAGATTATACACACCATGAAGTCAATATCCCCAACATCAGCAGACTCCTGACAGAGAATCTCCTCAATGCATACTTGTTGGATGAATGAATAAATGAATGTAAATTTACTCAAACTTCTCAAAATGGATGACAATGGATTTGAGGGAGATGGTAAATAAACCCTTAGGAATCATTTCCACTGGAAAAGCACTCACTTATCCCCTGCATTTAAAGTGGCAAAAAATAATGAAATACATTATATTTGAGATCTACACCTGGTTGTTTTGCATTACTTTTGACGAGTGTCCATCTTGGCTACACATTATAATCATCTGTGGAGGTTAAAAAAAAAACCCAGTTGAAACAATCTCTGGGGTGGCGCTGGCCAAACATGGCGAATTTTTCAATGTGTTCCTGATGATTCTAATAAGCAGGCAATGCTGGGAACACTGATGGAAAGGCACTCTTTCCCACACTGGTCTAATTACAAGAATCACCCGGGTTGCTCAGTCTGCACTCAGCCCGAGTGGTTTTTAAAACTTTGCCAATTGGGAAGATAAAAAGTGCCCTCTGTTTTGTTTTGACAGAGAAGCACTCATTTCTAATTCTTTAAGTCCATTTGACTTCAAATTTCACCTTCTACAGAGTTGCAGTGCTTCTAGTTTAGTGTCAACACAAAAGTAATTTACTTCAGGATTATGTTCCAGGCTATCCTGGGGCATTTCTTCTTGTCCTGAAACAATACTTCTACAACTTTTACAAGCCTGTATCTTTATTACTGTAAGTCAATGCCAATCCATTTAAAGTAATTGCAGCATGTGACTGTCAGGGTGAGTTGTTTGGAGACAAAGGGCTGGGGAAGTACAGAGGACAGAGAAATCAATGTGGATTTTTAATGACACAGAGAGAGGTCTTGGACTGGAACTTAATAGGCGATGGGAGGAAAGGGGAGCAGAAGGCAGGGCAAGTCATGAGCAATGCCTCTATTCTAGGCATATGAGACATTCATAAACTACATCCACCATTGTTCACATTGTCTTCTGTTGCTTCTGCCTGGAATGTGTCTCTTCTTTGTAAACTTTGTGAGTCCTACCTTCCTATCCACATCCCCAAACCACATTCTTGACCTGCTCAGTCAGAATTGGAAGTGGGTGCTACAAGTTTTTAACAAGTTCCCCAAGCGATTTTTATAATGGAACGCTAATTTAGCATGATGAATCTTTCTACACAATTCAAGAGGAAGATAGATGGGACAGAACGTCCCCCAAGAGAACCAAATGCAAAAAACAAGCGCTTCTGCCGAAATAAATCAGATATATCATTTTTCATTTATCAGCCTGGCAAAGATTAAAACACTTTGCACCATTCGGCATTGATGATGGAATGAGCTTTCACACACTGCTGGTGGGAATGTGAATGGTACATTACTAAAGGACAATTTAGCAATTCTGATCAAGAACCTTGACATTTTTCATACCCTTTGACATAGCAATTCCACATATAGAAATTTACCCTAAGGCTGTGGTCTCAACCTTGGCAATTTATCAGAATCATTTGTGAGGCTTTTACATGAACTACACATTTCTGGGCCCCACTCCCTGGAGATTATGATTCTGTCGATTTGGGGCAAGGTCTGGGAATCTGGGTTTTGAAAATACTCATGTCAATTGGACTTTTTTTTTTTAATTTCAGGTAATAGAAAAGCTAAAAATTGCTGACAGCTCCATCTTCTACTTCTTTCCCTCATTCCCTGTGGGTAATCACACAGAGTATGTTGTTCTGTGTTTTCTTCACCCCATAACATATATCATTATTCCACTTCAGCATATTCAGATCTAATATTTTAATAGCTGTTTATCCAATAGAAACAATTCAACTTTTTAAGAATTAAGAGTTGGACCATAAAGAAGGTTGAGTGCCGAAGAATTGATGCTTTCAAACTGTGGTGTTGGAGAAATCTCTTGAGAGTCCCCTGGACGGCAAGGAGATCAAACCAGTCAATCCTAATGGAAATCAACCCTGAATATTCATTAGAAGGACTAATGCTGATGCTCCAATCCTTTGGCCACCTGATGCAAAGAGCTGACTCATTAGAAAAGACCCTGATGCTGGGAAAGATTGAGGGTAGGAGGAGAAGGGGATGACAGAGGATGAGATAGTTGGATGGCATCACTGGACATGAGTTTGAGCAAACTCTGGGAGATGGTGAAGGACAGGGAAGCCTGTCGTGCTGCATTCCATGGGTTTGCAAAGAGTCAGACACAACCGAGTGATGGGACAATGATAAAAGAATTGAGATTATTTAAAGAGGGACATTGGAGATCATCTTCACATTTTGCTATTATAAATAACAAAACAATGAACATAATTGTATGGATATCCTTCTTTTTACCTCTGTAAGAACTTCTATAGGATAAATATCCGGAAATGGAATTCATGAGTTGCATTAAACTTTGATACTGACAAACTGCTTTTCAAAAATGGTTTTACCAAATGTGGCAAACATACCTACTTATTCCCCCAAATTCCTGCTTCCTCTCTCCCCTTTGAAGTGTGAAGTGGCAGTCCCTCCAGAGATTACACTGCTTAGCATTCCTTGCATGGTGTGGAAGGTGTGTAACTAGTTCATGCTAATGGGATATAGATATAGTGTGTCATTTCTAGGCCAAGGAATCTTGATGTGGCTGTGACTTCATGCTCTTTCTCTTTCTCCAGTTCCTGTCTATCTCCAAAGAGATCCCTTTGGAATAGCCAAGTCCCGTGTGGAAGGAACTTGGTTTCCTGAATTGTAATGAAAATGAAAGCCACCCACTTATCTATAGATGAACCAATACCTAACTGTTATGTGCATGATAAATAAAATCCTACTGTCTGATAGCTTAATAAAGTAACTAGTATTATTCTCATTAATATATCAGTTTACACTCATGTCAACAGTGGGTGTATTAAAAACAACTCTATAAGTGATTTTGATACATAGTGTCAAAACCCACCATTTAATAGAATAATCATAAATACGAATGAAAATTTAATAACAGATATGTATACTTTGGGGCTTCCCTGGTGGCTCAGTGGTAAAGAATCTGCCTGCAAAGCAGGAGACGTGGGATCCATCCCTGAGTTGGGAAGATCTCCTGGAGAAGGAAACGGCAACCCACTCCAGTATTCTTGCCTAGGAAATCCCATGGACAGCAGAGTCTGGCAGGCTACAGTCCTCGGGGTCACAAAAAGAGTCAGACACAACTTAGTCACTAAACAACATGTGCACTTCACTTGTTGTATTGTTGAAAAATAGGAAAAAGTAGTAAATATCCAAATAATAGGTGAATACAAATAACGCTGAAAAAGAGAATTTAATGGTATAGAATGCTATTCCATCGTTGGTTGATTGGATGATTCTTTAACTGTATTAAGCTTCCCAGGTGGCGCTAGTGGTAAAGAACCTGCCTGTCAAAGCAGTAGACACAGGTTTGATCCTTGGGTCAGGGAGATCCCCTGGAGAAGGACATGGCATCCCTCCAGTATTCTTGCCTGGAGAATCCTCATGGATAGAGGAGCCTGGCAGGCTGCAGTCCACAGGGTCTCAGTTGGACGTGACTGAAGCAACTTAGCATGCACACACGCATGCAAGCTTAGAAAGGATATAAAACAATACCAATATTTTTTTTAAGTTAAAACATATATTTGAGTAGAATCATTGGCAGGAAATATACTATAATATACTATTTTATAATGCTATCATGTTAACAGTGGTTATCAGTTAAAGATGGGATTACAGATGGTTCTTTTTTCCTTATTATTTATCTATGTTTTCTAAACTTTCATTATTGGATGTGTATCCAATACACAAATATTTTTGTGATAAAAAATAAAGTTCTTTAAAAATCAGTAGTTATAATATTGAACTACATCAGCATAAAGATATAATCTACAGGAACTCAGAGATAAACCACCTATAAGGCTCTGAATGTGTGTTGTTTGAGGCTTAATAACTCAGGAAAGTTGGCTGCCTTTGAGAGGACACCTGAAGCTAAAGTGTTCACATGCTTATTAAAAGGGCTCTTATAGAGCAGATTACCAACAAGTGCATGTTTATTAGTTGATTTGCAAGGTTGGAGTTTAGGACCAATATGTAGAGCTAAAAAGAGTTAAAAACATGGGAAATTAATAGGCCCCTCAATACAGTTTGTTTTCTAATTCATGGAGAACTATTTTTAAAAAATAAAAATCAGATATTCTTCCATTCAATAAGTCCTTTCATTCACTGACAAGTGAACAATGGGAAAACGGGTTTAATTTATAGCAAAACGACAAAAGAAGGCATTTTCTGATAACCATGTTGGTACTGGAAAGCTACAAAGTGTGTTCATGCAGTAGCCTTCCCTAGAGATTTTAAATAACAGGAAATAGATTGAAGTGGTTCAGCTGTGGTTTTAAAAACCAAAGGGTGGGACACCCTTGGTAATCTTTTTTTTTGCCCTTTGGCTTCTTGCTTATAGATGAGAATATAGGAGGGGGAGAATGAATAATGTTCGATACCAATACAGCACTTAAAGATGATAATTATAGAACTTAAAATGACAAGCAAAAGACAGACGTGAGGTTTTAAATTTCATTGTACTTGTAGAGATGCAGTGGAGTGAAAACTGCAAACTAGATGCCCAGTTCTAGAAGGATGGGTAGAGTAAGGTACATCCATAAAATAGTAAAGACCTACAGAAGAACACTGAAAAACATTGCCAGGATAAATGAAAGATTTAACCATATGGATGTTTTAGGTGACTGCCAGAAGTCTGGGGGTAGTGGAAGAGTGAGGAAGTTGCAATTATGTACAGCAAGATTGACTAAAGTTAATACTGTATCAAATAATGTAAATACACTGAGAGTAGATTTCAGGTGCTCTTATCACACACACAAAAGTGATAACTGAGATAATACTAATTAGCTTGACTGCAGTAATCTTTTCATTATGTACATGTATATCAAATCATCATACTGGGCATATTAAATACATATTTACATATATATAAGAATAAAAACTCTAGATTGTGGTTTTGTATCCTTTCCTCAAAGGTTTCTCAGCTTTTGCTGCTTCTGGTCCCATCCAGTCCAAATTCTCTCACATGTACAACACACTCTAAAAAACATGTGTTCCCAAACCCAATCCCCTTCATCTTTAGAAACTGGTGATTTCAGCAAGAAAGTTTTATTATCAAAGTTGAGTTTATGGACGCTAAACTGCAGTCACAATGATGCCATGACATTTGCTCCTTTTTTTTTTTTTTTTAATTATTTTTTTTTTATTTTTCAGGGGGTTTTGTCATACATTGATGTTTATTTAGGATACTGCTTGTAGCAGGAGAGAGTCACTGTTTCAACATCGACTACACTGCTGATTAAATGAGGTGCTGAGCCCCTACTAGGTTCTGGGCTTGTGTCAAACTCTGGGAATGCAGAGATGAACATGCCAAGGAGCTCACAGCCTCATGGAGAAAACAGGTAAGCAAGCAGACACATTAGTTCCAGTTACTTTCCATTAACTTTCTGCTGTACTCCACTAGAATTTAACAAACTCATCTTGTTATCCCACTTTCTGCCCCAAACCTAATCATTACGCATCAACATCATACAGTAACCCAAACTAAAACTCTCAATCATCTCTCATTTCTTGCTCTGCCCTCTCACACATTTCATATCTATCCACTCGTTGATACATTCTTTTACCAGATTATCTCACGACTCCAGCACATTTTTTTCACCCTTGTCATTGCCCAGCTCAACATCGCTTGAACTACTGCAATAATGTCTGGACAGGTCTCTGTGCCTAAATGTTCACCTCTGCCCCTCTATGCTCCACACTGTTGCCATGAAGCCTCTGTCTGTCTGTCTATCATCTCTACGTCTTTTTCTGGGAAGACTATTTATTGTTCAGAGAAAGATACAGAAGAGTCCAGAGGAGGAGAAATACTAAATTGATGATATACTGAACTACAGAGAACCAATGAGATACTAATTTTTCCCAAAAGAAATCTTGACAGAAATGAGGTAAGTTATGAAAACCTGGTAAGTAGAAAAGGCAGCTGGCTGTTTTTTGTTTTTTTTTTTAGTTTGATATGGCACTGTTTATTTTCTCATTTCCACATCTTGCAACAGACAGAGATGACAGATTAAAGGACAGAAAACGGGCAGGTTCTTGACTCCCCAGGCACACAGGAGGGTCTTCATGTCTCTGGTGAGCATAGTTCTTGGCTACCGGTACCATAATAAATAAGTGGATTGTTTATTTTTGCTTCAATTTTTATGCTTTTACTAAACTTGTACAAAAATGTTTAAAGCAGCAAACACCAAGATAACAAACAAGTCTTATAAATTACCTTGGTTTTGACTAAGTATCTCTTTGGAAATTTTCCAGGTCACAATGAATTTGGCACAGTTTAACCAAGCTTTCCTATAAGTCTTCATTATGTTAGCGCCTCGCTGTGCACTCAGCGCACAGGGAGTGACGTCATTACGTTCTTGACCAAGGTAGCCAATCACAGGTCTATGGTAATAAGGGCAGCAACCAAGTACCAAATATTTGGCTCTATACCCTGATTTTTTTTTAAAGGAAGTAGTGTGAGAGATGGAGAAGGAAATGGCAACCCACTCCAGTGTTCTTGCTTGGAGAAATCCTGGGACGGGGGAGCCTGGTGGGCTGCCGTCTATGGGGTCGCACAGAGTCGGACACGACTGAAGCGACTGAGCAGCAGCAGCAGTGTGAGAGATCGGTGTCAACTGAGCAAATTGTTCCCCAGGTCATTTCTGGAGAAATCAGTAAGAGAAGCCCAGAGGGGAACTGGTGACTTGGTGAGAAAATAGCTTCTTTCCCAAACAATGAACTTTTCATTGACAACTCACAATTGATACCTTTAAAGTTATTTGGATCAATTAAAGGCAATTATTCAATGCCTATGAACTAAGAACTTCCCAGCTGGTGCTAGTGGTAAAGAACCTACCTGCCAGTACAGGAGACATAAGAGACACAGGTTCTATCCCTGGAGCAGGAAATGGTAACCCACTTCAGTATTATTGCCTAGAGAAACTGCGTGGACAGAGGAGCCTGGTGGACTACAGTCCACAGGATCACAGAGTCAGACATGACTGAATTGGTTTAACACATAGGCACTATGAACTAAATCTAATTATATACTAATTTTAGATAGCAACTTGATCATTATTCACTCAGATCACAGTTTTAAAGCTAAAATAAAATGGTTTCTTACAAACTTGGATTATACTGACTAACTTGTTTATAAGTGGATTGTTTATTTTTGCTCCAATTTTTATGCTTTTACTAAACTTGTACAAAAATGTTTAAAGCAGCAAACACCAAGATAACAAACAAGTCTTATAAATTACCTTGGTTTTGACTAAGTATCTCTTCGGAAAGTTTCCAGGTCACAATGAATTTGGAACAGTCTAACCAAGCTTTCCTATAAGTCTTCATCTCCATGAGATGGGGACAACTAAAAAAAGAAACTAATTAAAAAACAACAACAACTGCTAGCAGAATGATACAATTATCCCACTTTTAAGATGAACATCTGCTCAGCTTTTTCTTCAGTCACCATGATGCCATCAGCAAAAGGAACCCATGGATACTAAACATCAGCTTATGACACTTAACATTTTCATATCCTCTTCCCCAACTGGCATCTGTGTCTCTCCACCCACGTTCTCAATGGTGATATTAGTCATCATACTAGGGGCTATAGAAATCTATTTAATTATATTCTTGGGGATGACTGCTCTCTCTGAGGTTTGGCAGCTCCCCTAAAAGCTTCTGTTACAGTCTGTCAGGCTGACAGATTCAGGCCTCATCTTTATGTCTGGACTTTCCATGATAGCTCTTGGATAAATTTCATGAGCTTCATGTTTAGTTTTGGGACTTTGGCAGTCCAGTGGTTGGAACTTCGCTTTCCATTGCACACAGGTGTGAGTTTGGTTCCTGGATGAGGAGTTAAGCTCCCACATGCCTTGGGACTCAAAAAGCCAAGAAACACTTAAAAAAAAAAAAAAAAAACCCAGAAACAATATTGTAACAAATTCAATAAAGATTTTAAAAGTTGGTCTACATTAAAAATCATTAACAAAAAAAAGAATATTTTTTCTTTTCCTTGGGAACACTATAGCTAGGTTTTGTATTAGGGGAAATAAAACTTATCCAATCTCTAAATTTAGGTGATTTGAGGAGAGGGAGAATAGGAGCTGGAATGAGGAAAGAAAAAGCTTTAAGTCTTAGGAAATTCTCCAAAGTTATTTTGCCTACGGCAGATAAGGGATGGGTCTTTCTAGAGAGAAAGATTGCTCTATATATGTTTTCAAAAAAACCTACATTCATGTTCCACTTGGCTCAAAAACCTTTGATAGCTCCCCATTGCCAAAGTACAAACTGCTTCAGTTCGGTTCAGTTCAGTTGCTCAGTCATGTCTGACTCTTTTCAACCCCATGAACCACAGCAAGCCAGGCCTCCCTGTCCACCACCAACTCCTGGAGCCTACCCAAACTCATGTCCATTGAGTCAGTGATGCCATCCAACCATCTCATCCTCTGTTGTCCCCTTCTCCTACTGCCCTCAATCTTTCCCAGCATCAGGGTCTTTTCAAATGAATCAGCTCTTTGAATCAGGTGGTCAAAGTACTGGAGATTCAGTTCAGCATCAGTCTTTCCAATGAATATTCAGGACTAATTTCCTTTAGGATGGACTGGTTGGATCTCGTTGCAGTCCAAAGGACTCTCAAGAGTCTTCTCCAACACCACAGTTCAAAAGCATCAATTCTTCAGCACTCAGCTTTCTTTATAGTTCCACTCTCACATCCATACATGACGACCACTGGAAAAACCGTAGCCTTGACCAGATGGACCTCATACAAGGTCCCTGTTAATGCTTGAAGTGCCAAGCTTGTTTGAGGGATGGGCATTCGTTCCCCTGTTGCATTCCTGCTCCTGCTTTTCCCTCTGTACATGATTCCTTTCCCTCCCTTCTTCTTGTCAGAGTTCTGCATCGTCCTCTTAGAACCAGCTCAATTGTTCCCAACTCTATTGTGACTGTAAGAAATCCAAATCATCATTTGGAACTTAAAAACATATGGACTATAAACAAATAATTATTTCATAAGAGGGAAAGAACAAATCATCACAGACACATGATACAGTGTGAGGGAAGACTTAGTAAGGAGGGAGAGCAATCCTGGCGGGCCTGGATAAGATACAGGCTTGGAGGAACATGCAAAAAATGATCCATGAATGACGTCTCAGGTGGGTGGGATCTTGAGTTGATCGCCTGGGATTTCCAGTTTAGTGTGATGTGCATGAGCATTGTGATGTACACTACCCACCTTCTGTTGGCTGTCCCAGATTATGCAGCAAACAAAATCCTGACCCCTAACTCACACTTCATCTTAGATGGCATGACTTGCAGGTCTCTTAGGCTTTGAAATATGAGCATTGTGATACTGGCATCACAGAAGGAAAATAGGGATGTGTCCTGAGGATTTGGGAAAATAACTGTGGCATGAAAATGACAAACTGGCTGCTGCCCATGTGTAGAAAATAACCTGAAGGACTGAAGCTTTCATTTGGCTCCTTCAGAGTTAACACCAACTGGCTACACCAGGCTCTGTTCAGGTTGGAGGCTGAAGTCACCTCGTCACCTCTCTTGTATATGGTGTACATAGGGGAAGGAAGAGGAGTGAACTAAGAAAGCAGCATGAGTTAGAGGAGACCATCTGGTAGATTCAGAGCCACTCAATAGTCTAAAAAAAAAAAAAAAAACAAACTTTTTTCTCCATCATATTGCAAAAATGTGCTTCTAATCTTCTAATTTGTCATGTCAAAAATCTCACTTTGCTTGATACTCAGAACCAACAGTAGGATTTTTACAGACTGGACCAGAGGAACCACAGTTTACCCAACTTTAGAGAACCTTTCAACCCCAAAATGTATTTTTGTTCAGGCAAATCCAAACACCTCTGACAAAGAGGCCACAAGAGTGTAGAGAATAGAACATGTTAGGTGTGGTTTGCACTTGCTCGTGCCCCCTCACACATAGAGTCTAAAACTCTCACTAACAGACTCATTACCCTGGTGGGTGAAAAATGTTCTGTAGGTGATGGGACTTCTAACCACAGAGTTAATCACCAAAACCCTGAACTCAGCCTTCTAATGGAGGTTTGATTTTTTTTTAAAATCAGACAAGTTTGCTATTGTCTGTTTCCTCTTACTTCCTGATACTAATTTGTGACGGACAGCCATTGAGGCTCCTATAAGTTAAAAACAAAACATAGGAGGTGTGAATTTTTTAGACTGTAAACTTCATGACTTCCTCCAATTGTATTCCTAGTGCTTAAGATGTAACTGATAATATAATAAGAACTTGTCTAATATTTGTTGACCAGATAATAAGATTGGCTATGTGATATTTATAAAATACTCAGTACAAAGTGACAAAGTATGAAAATGGAAAGATAGAGTCATTTGCCTATTGGCAAACAGTAACAAAAAGAAAGCCACACAATAAAATTTCAAAATGCAAATATAACAAACGGGTCAAAGAGGATATTTTAAGTTAATTTTTTTAAGTTGAATTAACCAATACTATTTTGTACTTATGCTCCTCACAACCTAGTAACAAATACACAAAGCAAAAACTTCTAGAAGTTTAAGAGTTGATAAACCCCAATAATAGAAAAAGATTGACTCAGTATACCGCTTTCAAAAATCAACGGAATTTTCTAACAGGTTGCCCTGATTCTTTCTTGACTAACTACAGTTCATTTAAAAATCAGAGTAAGCTTTGAAAAACAGAAATCAGTTCATGTCACACCTCTGCCCAAACCTCTCAATGGCTCCTCATCACACTCAGAATAAGACTCAGAATCTTGACCAGGGCCCACAAGATTCTATACAAGGCAGCCCAGGCTCACGCCTTTGATCTCACCAGTTTTTTATTTCATATTTTAGATACATCCTTGTAAAAAGTATAGTTTGGCTTAGAACTGCTAAGTTTGATTCACATAGTGAATGGTTTTTTCTGATATATTATTGCACATTTTCAACCTTTTATGTACTCTATTTTTACTTTTTTGCAGTGAAACTTTTGAAATTTTAACATGTGTGCTTACCATCTGTTTCTGATTTCTTTTAGTAATTTCTTCTGTGAGCATACCGTTGTAGATTTTGTATAGTATTATACAAACTTTTAATTTTGCATAATAATTGAACTGGGTATAGAATTCTAAGTTTCTGGATATTAAGCTTTACACTCTTATCTCACTTGATACTGTTTTAAACTTGGCTTTCAGTTTTTCTCATTTCTAAGTAGGTAATATATTTGGGCTCTCTTGCTACTTTCAGGATCTTTTCTTTCTCTCTGGTGTCCTATACTTTCTTTTTATTTACCATGCTTGGGGCCTGTATTTCTAGAGTTTAAAGATATATGATGGGCTTCCCAGGTGGTGCCAGTAGCAAAGAACTTGCTTGCCTATGCAGGAGACATAAGAGACTCGAGTTCGATCATTGGGTTGGGAAGATTCCCCTGAAGGAAGGCATGGCAACCCACTCTAGTTTTCTTGCTTGGAGAGTCCCATGGACAAAGGAGCCTGGCAGGCTACAGTTCAAAGTGTCACAAAGAGTCAGGCACCACTGAAGTACTTACCATGCATGCACATGGATAAATGACAGGATGCATGACAGCCACAAGTTCAGGTCCTACACACAGTTCTGTTTCATAGTTCAAAAGTTTTTTGGTTCTATGTGTATGTGTGTGTGCTCAGTTGCTTCAGCCATGTCTGACTCTTTGCGACCCTATGGATTGTAGCCCACTGGGCTCCTCTGTCCGTGGGATTCTCCAGGCAAGAATACTGGAGTGGGTTGTTGTGCCCTCCTCCAGAGGATCTTCCTGCTTCTCTGGCAGTGCAGGCAGATTATTTACCATTGAGCCACTGGGGAAGCCCTTTTGGTTCTATAACTTGCCTTAATTTGTGATAAATTTATCTATGCATTTAAAGTCTGTTACATTTTATCTATCATTTTGATGTATTTTTAGTGAGATCATTTTTATGTTTAGCTAGCTAGAAACAGAAATCAAAACTGGACTAATGAAACACTTAGATTAGATATGAACAAGAGCACTCCATATTAAAGTATATAGACCATTTCTGTCACTCAAAAACATATAGTGTTAAATTCATGTATAAGGAAAAAAAGGCTGGAAATTAAGTATTTGAATAAAGAAGTTAGACAAAGGATAAACTAAACTGAAGACATTAGATGGATATAGCACCAGATTGGTACATGATATATGTCCATTGGGCTTCCCAGGTGGCTCAGTGGTAAAGAATCTGCCTGCCAATGCAAGAGACACAAGAGACAAAGGAGATGCGGGTTCAATCCCTGGGTCAGGAATATCCCCTGGAGGAGGAAATGGCAACCTACTCCAATATTCTTGCCTGGGAAATCCCATGGATAGAGGAGTCTGGAGAGTTACAGTCCATGGGGTTGAAAAGAGTCGCCGGACGTGACTTAGCAACTACGCATACATGCAGGCATGTGTCCATTACAAGTATGGACAAGAACACCAGAATTCTTACTCTACTGGGAGAGTGTAAACTTGTATAACTATTTTTGGAAAACAATTTTGGCATGATCTAGTACAATTAAAGATATACATAACCCAAGATTCATTGTTTCACTCCCAGGTCTATGTCTCAGAGAACTGCATGTGCCAAGGGGTACACACAAGAATATTCAAACCACAATGTCTGAAATAGCAAAGAAATACTGGAAATAACCCAAGTGACCATCAACATGAAAACAAATAGATTATGACATAGTCACACAATGGAATACTGTGTAGCAATGAAAATGAATGAACCACTGCTGTATACATCAACACGGGTGAATCTCAGGAATTATGTTGCATGAAGAAAAGTCATGAAGAATAAATATGTGATCCTATTTATGTGAATAGGATAGAAAATGTGATCCTATTTACATGGCATTTGGTAACTTGCAAACCTATATATCATCTAAAGATGCCAATATATGATAAACTGTAATGAAAAGAAAGAGACTGATTAATGCAAAATTTAGATTAGTGATTACTGTGAATGGGGAGAGAGCAGAGAGGAATTGGGGGTGGGGAAACAGAAGGCTACAAAGATACTGACAGCAACTGAGTATAAAATGTCAATAGTAGCCTGCTCTACTATCTATCTATCATACGGAATGAGAGAGAGAGTGATGTTAGGAATGATGTTTATCAAATATTAATATGGTTATATCTTAGCAGTAGATTTTGTATTATTTCATATTTTATTTGCATATTTTATATTGCTTCAATTTTTAAAATCACGAATATGCACCATTTAAATTATTTTAAAGTCATTTTATCTGAGGAAAAGAGACAGTAAAAGGTTGCTGGAGGCTAAATATTTGTGACTCCCCAATGCATATGCTGTAACCCTACCCCCTAAAGTGATGGTATTAGGAGGTAGAGCCTCTGATAAATGACTAGATTGCAAGGGCAGAGCTCTCTTGAATGGGATTAGCATTCTTTTAAGAGAGAACATAGAGAGCTTCCTTGTGAGGTTACATTAAAGCTGAATCAGATACTGAACATGCCAGCACCTTGATCTTGGGCTTCCTGTCCAGAACTGTGAAAAATAAATGTCTTTTATATAAAATTTACTCTGTCAATTGTATTTTGTTATAACATCCAGAACAGACTAAGACCCAGACAGGAAGATGAATAAACAAAAGAGATTTTCAATTGAAAATCAAAGATCAAAGATACAGTAATCAAACTCCAAGGTGCTAAAAATATGTTAAAAACTCAATGCACAAAAACCTGCACATAAATATTAATAAGAGTTTTGTTTATAATTCCCCAACACATATAAACACACTGTAGTACCTCCATAAAAAGGAATTATCATTCAGCGATTTAAAAAAGCTACCAAGCTACAAAAAGCCACAGAGGAAACTTAAAACATATTAATAAGTGAGGAAAGTCAAATTGAAAAGTCTACATACTGTATGATTTCAACTATATGACATTTTGAAAAAGGTGGAACTATACAGTAAAAAGATTAGTGATTGCTGGGAGCTGGGGCATGGGGAGGGAAGGAGGAATAAATTGGTGGAGCAGAGGAAATTTTTAGGGCAGTGAAACTGAAATCGCGGATCCAATACATCATGCACTTGCCAAAACCTACAGAATTGTATACCACAGAGAGTAAATGCTAATACAATCTTGGATTTTAGTAACAATGTACTATAATAGGTTTATCAACTGAAACAAAGTACAAAAAATTGCCAGATAATAAGAGAAATTAGGGAGAGGCAGGTGGAGAGGGAGCATATACAGAATTCTACTTTCTATTCAATTTTCCTTAAACCTAAAACTGCTCTAAAAAATAAATTCTATTAGTTTAAAAAATAAGCCCCAAGAACAGAATGAAGCGTTCTTGAAATATCTGGGCCAGGTATTTATTTTTAGCAAATCCTAACACAGTCCTTACTACATGTTCTACAATTTTTTAATGCTCCTAACATCCTTGTGGGGTCAATACCACTGTGATTCCACTCATACCGCTGAGGAAATTAAGGCCAGAGAATGTGATCATTTTGCCCTGGCCCACACAGCAAGCAAATCATAGAACCAGGATTCAACCCAATACAGTCCTACCTCCTGACCTTGATCTGAGGCTGCCTCCCCTTAAAAGGACTAAGGTAACCTGGACATCAGTGTTCACTGCTTCCAACTCAGAGATTGCCTTGACTCTTGGTTCAGTGGTTTTGTTTAATTTGTCTTTTATAACAAGCCATTCCAAATTTTTATCAGAAGTAGGTGGGATATAAATAGTAAATTAAAATATTGAAACTGGAGACCTCAGTTGCTCTGACAACCACTAAAATAAATTTAGCTTACACCTGCTTAGTTCCCCTGGGACCATGTTGTTTGATCTTTTATGCTATAAAATTTAAAATAGATTGCATTTAAAATCCCATAGGATAAAAAGGTTCAAACCAGATAAACATAGTGTCAATATTCTTTCAGCAGGAGGTTTTTTTTTTTTTTACTTCATTTTGAGGGAAGGGATCTTGCTTTACCAAAAAGATTTGTCTTCATTGGTGATGTTCTTTATCACTACTTTCTACTGTTTTGAATTAATACAAATATCAATAAGTATAGTTTATAAGTCAAAGGAAGAGCAAGTGGTTTTGTCCATTCAAAATATCCTAACCAATCAAACTGGTTTTGGAGTTTCTAGTTTGTTTCTAGTACCACACTGGGTACCGGAGGGAAGAGGAAGTTCACAAAAGGAGATCAGATTTTTACTTTCAAAGAGCTTGTGACCTTCTTGGGTACATCCCCCACAGATGAGAGGCTGGTTATCTTACGGCACATGCTCCATGGGGAATGAGAAAGCAGGGTGAAGCACAGGTGAAGGCTCCCTTGCCGCCCTGGGGCCTTCACAGGTCCTCTAGGAATGACTGGGAGCTGCACTGGAGGAAGAGAGATGGCAGAGCATTCCTGGCCACCAGATTTTCACGGACAAAGGCTCAGAGTCATTTAAGAGTGGGCTTGCTGTGCTCAGGAACAAGGAGTAGATCTATGGTTTCTAGGGCAGGAATGTGGAGGAGCTTGGGGCAGTTTATTGAAAAGGTCAATAGAGACAAGATGCTGCAAGGTCTGTGACATAAGCAGAGACCTTTGTGCTTGAGCTGAAATGTGATTGGGAATTACTGTGGGTTCTTGGGCTCCCTCACAATCGTATCCCCACTCAGAAAAATGATGGGTTGGACACTTACTCTTGAATAACACTAAGAAGATCCTGCTGTTTTCTCTATCAACAATAAGGTCCATTTTTGAAAGCCTATTTTTTTTTTTTGCCAGAATAAAAGCTCCAGTTTTTCTTATAATCCCAAATAATTATCCTCATTTACATGAAAAGATATAAGAATTTACAAAAATTAAGTGACTTGCCCATGGTCAAATTTTGAGAATCAGAATTTCCAAAGACCACGAATCACCCATTTTATTCATCTATGTCCCTCTGGCAAAGACCAAGGGTCAGCAAACTTTCCTATAAAGGGCCAGATAAGTATTCTTAATACAGACACACACACATATACACATGCACACATTTTTAATTTAGGCCATGGGTCCATGCAGTGTCACAACTACTCAACTGTGCCACTGCAGTGCAAAGGCAGCCAGAGTCAATACATAACTAATTAAGTAAGCTACATTCCACTAAAATATAGAAATTTGAATTTCCTCTAATTTTCATGTCACAAACTTATTTATTTTACTTTTACTCTTTTTTAAACACTCTAAAATGCAAAGACCATTCTTAGTCATGGACCATACAAGAACAGGCAACAGCTACATTTGACTTGTGGGTACCAGTATGCCAAACCTCTGTTTTAGGTCCATTGATTAGAACAATAGCAAATGAAGCCAAGATTAAATGTCTTATCTCTGGAAGAGATAGTTTACTTTACACTGTGAAAAACTCTGTTCTGCTGGTAACAAGTTCATTTCCTGCCCCACTCAAGTCTCTTGCAAATTTGTAGGGGATTACAAAGGCAAAGATAACAGTAAAATGACAATGAAAAAAAAATTCAATCCTAACAACAATAAAACACTAACAATTTAAAAAACAGCAATCCAAGCAACAATAAAAACTTAATATCTATTTCCCTCTCACAGATGTTAGTAATATCAAGAACATTTCTATTATAGTCTAGGAAAAGTCTTCTAAAAATACATTCATTGTAAGTTTGAGGTTCTAAAGATGTATCACTAAGAAATGGTACATGTATATTTCATGTTCTCTAATACATTGTATAGGCACTTTGTAAATAATAGAGCAGTTCATGTTTAGAGTTTGCTTCATTAGCATCTCTGTGTTTAGGTCAATAATAGCCGGCTCTTAATTCTTTAGATCCCTGTTTCACTTATTCATTCATCTGTTTAATCAATGACTATTATACATCTACCATATGTCCAGCTTTGTGGTGGTCACTGGGAATTCAAAACTGAATGTTAAAGGCCTTGCCTTAAGTAACCCACAAATTGAGGGAGAAGAAATGCAGAAGT
The DNA here is from genome assembly GCF_963930625.1 of Muntiacus reevesi. Taxonomy (NCBI): domain Eukaryota; kingdom Metazoa; phylum Chordata; class Mammalia; order Artiodactyla; family Cervidae; genus Muntiacus; species Muntiacus reevesi. The sequence continues at coordinate 155,510,984 of NC_089251.1, read as the reverse complement.
AACACTAATGTAGAAAAACACTAAATGCTACAGCACAGAAGAGTTGCAGGTGTTATGGGAACACCTTGGTGAATTTTTGGAATGGGAAGCTACAGGACACCAAAGAATGCTTTCGAAGGTGAAGTTTGAACCAAATCTGGAAGAAGACATACGATCATAATGCCTCCACCTATGAATGAGAACAATACCAACTCTGATTTGTTACATATGAGCCAAAGGCAAGAAAGGTTCAGAGAGACAGCTGTGAAACAAGCATCTTTCAGATCCCCGTCCCAGACTCTCATCAATTTGATCATAACTAGTAAACAGTCACATGCAAATCATACCCTCCCCTTTGTGGGCATCTTAAGATTCAAAAGTTGATGAAAAATAAACGTTGGGTAATGAAATAAAATTGAGCACAAAATGTAAAGTCGTAAGAGAATTCAGCTTTTTCCCTTTTAAATATGATATGGAAATACAATAAGACTACTTTTTTAAAAACTGAATTTAAGACTTATAAGACAAATATTTTAAAAAACTAGAATGCATGCTCACCTGAAGGACTTTCCTAATTCTTTTCAGGTTGTGTATTAAAAGTAAGTTTTTCTCTTTGGAAACACGGCCTAACTGTTCATCCAGTTGTATTAACAAGTTTTGAAGAAGAATTGTTGCCATGGTTTCATTGTTAGATGCTGCCTCCCTAAAAAACAAAAATGTTATTACACAGCGGGAAATAGCTTATAAAAATGCCTACTTTTTACCATAATCATTTTAAAGTGATAAATATATCCCACAGTGATAAGCACTTAATGGTTTTAAAAATTAAATTGTATACATATGACAGTATATTCAACATCACTAATCATTAAGGAAATACAAATCAAACCAGGAGATATCACTTCACACCTATTTGGATGCTATTATCGAAAACACAAGTTTTGGTAAGGATGTGAAACTGGAACCTCCTTGTATATAGCCAATGGCAGTGGAAAACTGTGCAGCCAGTAGAGAAAACAGTATGGAGATTCCTCAAATTATAAACATAAAATTACATACAATTCCACTTCTGGGTAGATACTCAAAAGAACTGAAGCAGGGACTTGAGTAGATCATTTGTACATCAACATTTAAATCAGCTTTATTCACAATAGCTGAAAGAAGAAATCACTCAAATGTTCATTGAAGGGTGAATATAGAAATGTAGTATATGCATACAACAAAATATTATTCAACCTTAAAAAGGAAGGAAATTCTGATACATGCTATATGAATGAACCTTGAAAGAATATGCTAAGTTAAATGTTGGTCACAAAATAACTAATTTGGTGTGACTACACTTATATGAAGTACCTAGACTAGTTAAATTCAGAGACAGAAAACAGTGGTTGCCAGGGGCTGGGGTGGAAAGAATGAGGGGTTAATATTTAATGAGCATACAGTTTTAGTTCAGTTTTAAGATGAAAAAGTTCTGGAGATGGATGGTGGTGACGGATGCACAACAATGTGAATATGCTTAAGGCCACTAAACTGAACACCTAACAAATGTGAAAATGGTAAATTTTATGTTATGCATTTTTATCACAATAAAAATTTTAAGAAGACAAAAGCAAAAAAAATTAATTGTACAAGGTGAATAGAGCTTCCAAAAATGTTTGTAAAACATATTAAGAAAAAAATGTTTATTTTATTGAGTCTATGATGGAGAACTGATATAAACAATATACTTACTTCTTGGTTTTTTAATACTTAGAAAATCACTGGGGGTTGGCTTATAAAAAATGAAGCACTAGAACTATAAAGTTTTAATCTACAATGGATGAAACCAGAAAGGACAATGATTCTTCTCCCTTAAGGAAGCTTTCCAAAGCCTCAAAGAAAGTTCTTTACCTGAAAAGAATTTATCTACAGAGTTAAAAGCAGACCATAGAGTAAGTCCATATGTATGCCCTCTAGGGAAAATACAATAACGTTTGATCCTACCAGTCCTGATTTTCAATCCACTGGGCCAGCAGATGCCGAATTTCCATAGGAAAGTTGTCATCATAGAATTGATCAACTTGCTCCAAAAATTTTATTTCTAACTGTTGGACTTGATTCCACTGAGACATGCTATAAAGAAGAGGAAACAATAAAATTTAAAAATAATGTTAATTAGCAACTATGGTACATGTTTTCTTTTCCTTTTTTTTTTTTTTTGGATTTCGGACAAAGACAATGTTATCCATTAAATAACTGGAGAAAAAATTTATTTTATAGTCACTCAATTAAAGAAAACAGAAACAAGAAAATATTTTCAATCCAAAGATAATGCAGTTCTGAGCTTTTTCCTAAGGCATTCTTAAGGAAGGAAAAAGGATTCTTTCTCTACCCCAAGCCATGTCTTTCTTTGTTCTAAAAGAAACATCTGATCCACCTTCTCTAGAAAGCTTTCATTCCCCCTCAAAACCCCTCACATCTGTCTACACAGATGTGTATTCTCAACAATCTTCTTCCCTATTCTGTGCTCCCTTCTCACTATTAGACTTTGAGCAACTTGAAGACAAACAACAAACTAAACTATATCTGTTAAGATCCCTCTTAAAGGCTTTATATGTGCTGTAGCGTTAGCTGCTCAGTCTTTCTGACTCTTTGTGACTCCACAGACTGCAGATCACCAGGCTCCTCTGTTCATGGAATTCTCCATGAACAAGAATGCTGGAGTATGTTGCCATTCCCTTCTTCAGGGGATCTTCCCAAACCAGGAACTGAACCTGGGTCTCCTGCATTTCAGGTGGATTCTTCACCATCTGAGCCACCATACCTGATGTGAGAACTACCCAATAAAAGCTTATTTTATATAAAATTGCCCAATCCCTTTTTATTTCAGATTTGTCTGGCTTCTAAGAGTCAGTCATATTCCTAGACTTCAAGTCTCAGTTTTACCTACATGAAGAGTTTCACATGGACTTCTTTTCAGTTCAAAATACCTCTGAACAAATAAATATTTTTATTTCTCTCTGGAATGATCAACTATTGCTGGGAAAAGCTTTTGAAGTCTACTTTTAACCAGTCTCTGATGTGTATCTGACAGTGGTTAAACCCTTAACATACTGAAGAAGAAACCACTTGTTACGTAGTTGGCAATGTGTCATAAAACAAAAGTATGTGTTTCCCCGACATAACCCCATTCTGTCCAGTTTAGAAGCTTTAGATGTATTTCTTAACTCAAGGAAATGAATATGACATCTCTCCTTGAAATTACAGTATTTTACTTTTCCCAAAGTCAAATTTTTTATAGTTTTGTCACTAATTCTAGATCAAAAAAACAAACAAAAAAAAACCTTTTATGTAATCAATCACAATGGTGTTTCAACTTACCCTGTAGGTATATTAAGATTTCCTTTTGCTTACAGAACATTATGATGATAAATTTCTCAGGTTTCAAAGGGAACCATTTCAGGGGCACCTTTTGTATTTAAAAAAGATTAACGCCAATGTTTTGCTAAAATAAAGCGACTGGAAAAAAAATTTTCACTTTCCTATCACTTTATATTTACACATATAATCCTAGGGGAAAGTGCTCATTAAGTACTCATTAATAGAAGAATGAGTGGGTCTCGGGATGCTGTAAATAGCACAGGTGGCTAGCATTATTCTAGCTTTAAAATGGAAAAAAACAAAAATCTGAGGGACACATAGGCAAAATGACTCTTGCCCAAGACACACAGCTCTTAAGGAACAACCTGAGGTCTCCTGTAACCACACATGGTTGTCTTTCCTGATGCTGGGTGTACACATATTCCTCTCAAAATTGCATTTGTTCCCATGCTACTATCACCATGGCTCTGCTCTATCAGTTTATTCTAGGGAATGACAAAAAGAACAGGTGCTGAGAATAGCATTACAATTGTAACTGCTACGATTGTTCAATCTCTGCTATGATCTGGATGAAAATCTATTTTCTAACTAAGAATTAAGTGGACTGAACCCATCCTAAAGTTAGATCACTCCTAGGATCTGAGTCCACCCTCCAGAGAGCTGAACTCAAGGCTGAACGGGGGAAAGACAGGTTTATAGTCAGGACACGCTTTTCTGTTGCAGCTTCTAGTAATGCCTTTAAAGGACCTAAAAACACCTTCTCTCTCTGAGGGCTAATTCACCCATCCCAAGAAAACTACCGAGCATTTCTTTTGAAGACCGAGTGCCTGCCTACTCTCTTTGAATGCCTGGCCCTAGAAGAAGCCTGATAAACAGGCATTTTGTCCCACCGCCTGGGAGCTAACGCTGCCGCTTTGGGGTTCTGTGAAAAGGGGGCGACCTGCCCTAAAACATCACTGCTCTTATCAAAGCCTCAATCACTAGCTACCTCAGTTGCGGGCTTCTGGCTGAAGCTCAGGCAAGCACTCTAATCCCAGGCATGAGAGTTAAGAGCAGCTGGCTAAGAAAGCGAAGCGGGGGCCACACGCGGCGCGGACACACCCCCGCTGCAGCTCCCGCGGTCTCAGCCACCCAGGTTCACGGTTTCCCGGGCAGAGTGCGGGGGTCTCGCCGCGGGAAGACCCGCGCCACCGCGCACCTTTGAATCATGGAGTCTACCGCTTGTTTCTAAAACTCCTCTTCCTCAGCTAGGGTGCCGGGAAGTAACTGTCAGCACAGCATGCGAGCGGCAAAAGCTCGGCAGCGCGCTGCAGAACCACGTCCTGTCCCGGCCTCCTCCGGAGAAGCCACGCCAAGGTGCGGTCAGCCTCCTTACCTTGGCTCCCTCTGCCCGCGTCCACGGTCGGAATCGCCCTGCGCGGTGCCCCAGGACCTGGCCGCCGACGCCTCCGTCAGAGGGGATTTGCATTTCTCCTCCCACTTGAGGCTTTCCTGTGCGTCAGTGTTAGAGCCTCCGGTACTTTACTTGGGTCGTTCCCACCCACTGTCTATTCTAGAAACGCTCAAGAGCAGAAACAGGTTGGAGCCACCACGCGGGGCGCCCGCTCCTCGTCCCCATCAATCACTGCGGCCAATCCCCGTGGCCCGAGGCCGTCAGGGCCGCACGCTCTTTTTCTTCCGGTTTCCCCAGACTGAGAGCCCCTGCAGGCTTTTGTGCCGCGGTTAGTCGCTCAGTCGTGTCCGACTCTTTGCGACCCCATCCGTGGACTGTAGCCCGCCAGGAGGATTCTCCAGGCAAGAATACTGGAGTGGGTTGCCATGCCTTCTTCCAGGGGATCGTCCCAACCCAGGGATCGAACCCAGGTCTCCAGCATTGCCAGCATAGTCTTCACCAACTGAACCATCAAGGAAGCCCGCAGACTTACTGCACCGACCTAAATTCCAGGCTTCCCCGCATCTTCCCTACAGAGTCCACTCACCCCGGTGGGAGCCAGCCCCAGGGATGAAAGGGTGGGTCGCCAGGATGAAAACAGCCAGTGGAAGACTTCACTGTGCGCGGATCCTAATAGCGTCTGCTCACCAGCAGGAGGACAACCTCACCTAGCGGCTGGGGCCAGCTCCTGCGCAGGTGGACACCTGCCCTTACCAGCCCAGAATCATCCTCCCCTACCCAGTAGTGACGCCTGGTTGCCAGGGGGATGTGCTTCTTCCTTTGTGAGGTGGACTGGTTCTAGAACCCCAGAGCTGGAGGGAGCCTTGGCCTCTTCTGGTTCTGACTCCTCTTTCCTATCTGAAGAGATGGAGGGCCCAGAGAGGTGATCCGAATTACTCATTGATTTACCTGCGAAGACTGGCTAAGAACCTGGGGGGTTCAACTGCCTCCTTAGTGCTGTTTTCTTTTCATCTCTGAGCCAGATGTTAACATTCACTGAGTCCTACTAAAGTTCAGGAAAATAAAGACAAAAACAAAACAAGACAAAAACGGAAGATAGACTGAAGGAGGTAGAAAGAACAACTCAATCTGTTCATGCACATGTCTAGAGAGATCTGCCAAGGTCAAAGGCCGTGCTTCACAACATGGTGCTAACTAGCATCACAGAGGATTCTTCTCCTCTTTCAGGAGATATCATGTGATTAAATTTACCACCTGTCTCCTTCACTTACAAAGAACAAGTCAATCAACCCCAAAGTCAGACATCTAAATTCAAAGTCATCATTTAAATTAATTTGTCAGGTAGAGCTGGTCCTGGCTGCTTGCTCGCTGGGCAGTTTCCAGAGATTGTGCTGCTCTGTCCCCACCTGAAGAAAGGGCCTCATCTCGGCTGTTCCAGCAGCCCTGGGGCAAAGCCTGGTTTTCTTCTGGGGACACAGACACTGCCTAAAGGAAAAAGTCCCAATTCTTGGCACTCAAAGTTCTGTTCAACTTGGTCCTAACCTCTTCTGGAAACTTCTCTCCCTCACCCTCCTGGCCCACCCCAAGAGCCCATGATCTGATGTAGATCTGATGTCTCCTCTGCTCTCTAGATTATCCTCTCATATTTTAGTACTGATGCTCCCTTCAGCGGCAGTTCCTTCCCCAACTTGTCTACTCACTGAAATCCTTTCTTTCTCACTGACGATTTCACTGATGACTCCAACCATGTAAGCAACTTTTCCCTGCTCTGAATTCTGATCATGTCCAAACTAATGCTGTCCAAGAGAAATAAAATGCAAGCCACATATGTTCACTTTTCTAGTAGCCACGTTAAAAAAGGGGAAAGCAGCAATTAAATTACTTTTAATACTTAAATAACCCAATACATATAGAATATTAACATTTCAGCATATAATCAGTATAAAAAGTTATTAATGAGAGACAGCATTCCATAAATGAAAGATCCTTCTATATAGCACAGGGAACTGTATTTAATATCATATATATGTATATTATATACATAACTGATTCACTTTGCTGTGTACCAGGAACTAACACAACATTGTAAATCAACTGTACTTCAATTTTTAAAACTTAAAAAAAAAGAAGACCTAAAGACAGTATTCCTTACTTCATACGAAATCTTTGAAGTCTGGTGTGTACTTGCCATCTTAGAATTCTCCACATTTCAAGTGCTTAATAGCCACAAGTGGCTAGTGGCTACCATACTGGACAGTGTAGAACTAGCCCACTCATTTAACACTTTTCACTTCCTGCCTTACAACATTAGTCACATTGGTTTTGTGGGTCTTTATCATCATTATAGTCAACTATTGAGTGACTGCTATAGAAAGTTGAGAGTTTGTTCCCTTCTCTGAAGAACCTCGCCTTGAGATACTCCTAGCAGTATTCCAACTGTTTGGTCTCAAGACACCTTTATACTCAAAAAAAATTGTTGACAATCCCAAAGAATTTTTGTGTATTTCTATTCTGTATTCATTTTTAATTATTGCACTCAAAATTAACTCTGAAAAAAAGTTAAAACATCTATTCACTTAAAATTTTAGTCATAAACCCATTATGTGCTAAACATTTTAAAATGGAAAACAAGCATATTTTCCAACAGACAGGCAAAATAGAAGACTGGCATTGATTTATATTTTAAAAAATCTCTTTAATGTCTGATTTGAGAAAAGACAGCTGCTTCTGCATTTAATTTATTGCAAAATATTGTTTTGCTTAAAGTATCTGAAAATCTGCACTCACATAGATATGTAACTAGAAAAGGGAAGAACATTTTAATAGCTTTTTCAGATAATGTTGGTATTCTTTGGTACCAGACCACAACTCAACAAGTGGTAAGCCCTTAAGAGTTAGTTGCATTGTGGATTGTGAAGCTGTATCAGCAAACTTTACATATATTGTTACATTAAAATCCATTGGTATACCTTGTTTTTTGAATTGAACTCTTAATCCACTCAGAATTTTGTAATATCACACATTGTTCAGTTTGAAAGATATTGGTCCACTGAATTACGCAATTCTTCCAAATGCTGACACATTTCATCATACAATAACAGAAAATCATGGTAGTTAACATCACCACTGATCTCTTCAGAAAAGTACTTTAAGTGTTGTTGTTTAGTCACTAAGTTGGGTCTGACTCTCTTCAACACCAAGGGCTGTAGCCCACCAGCCTGCTCTGTCCATGGGATTTCTCAGGCAAGAATACTGGGGTAGGTTGCCATTTTCTTCTCCAAGGGATATCCTTGACCCAGGGATCAAACCCATGTCTCCTGCATTGGCAGGCAGATTCTTCACTGCTGAGCTACCAGGGAAGCCCCATTTTAAGTATTAGGAAGCTGTTAAATTCATGATGACAGATATAAGTTTTCCAAACTTGCTTAAAAGCTCCAGTTTTGTTAATGGCAACAAATATTGCCAACTGTTCTCCTTGAAGTGATAGCTCACTTTGTTTTCAGGAAAATGTCTTCCAAATACCCAAGTCTTCATAGCCATAGTCAGTTATTTTTTTCAAGTAAAAATGTCCAGGACAGTGGGTAGGCAACTTAAAGAATCATATTATTGCTTTTCTTTGAAGTGACCATTGTATGTTAGTATGTGTATGTCCCATTTCATCACACAAAATATTAAAGAGACATGGATTCAAGATCTGAGACTTAATACAATTAATATGTTTTCCTGCTTTATTGAAAATTCTTAACTCAAACTGGCATTTAAAAAATTTTAGGGGCTTCCATGGTGGTCCAGTCACTAAGAATATTCCTTGCAACACATCAAGGGACGTTGATTTGATCCCTGGTCCAAGGAGATCCCACATGCCCGTGCACAACTACTGAGCCCACCGGCTGCAACCAACTCCAGCCTGTGCTGCACAAGAGAGGCCTCCACAGTGAGGCAGTGCCTCCTCTCACAGCGAGGTGCCTCGTCTCACAGTGGGGCGCCTTGTCTCACAGCGAGGTGCCTCGTCTCACAGCGGGGGCGCCTCGTCTCACAGCGGGGACGCCTCCTCTCACAGTGGGGCGCCTCCTCTCACAGCGGGGGCGCCTCCTCTCACAGTGGGGCGCCTCCTCTCACAGCGGGGGCGCCTCGTCTCACAGCGGAGACGCCTCCTCTCACAGCGAGGTGCCTCGTCTCACAGCGGGGACGCCTCCTCTCACAGCGGGGGCGCCTCGTCTCACAGCGGGGACGCCTCCTCTCACAGCGGGGACGCCTCCTCTCACAGCGGGGGCGCCTCCTCTCACAGTGGGGCGCCTCCTCTCACAGCGGGGGCGCCTCGTCTCACAGCGGGGACGCCTCCTCTCACAGCGAGGTGCCTCGTCTCACAGCGGGGGCGCCTCGTCTCACAGCGGGGACGCCTCCTCTCACAGCGGGGGCGCCTCGTCTCACAGCGGGGGCGCCTCCTCTCACAGCGGGGACGCCTCCTCTCACAGCGGAGACGCCTCCTCTCACAGCGAGGTGCCTCGTCTCACAGCGGGGGCGCCTCGTCTCACAGCGGGGACGCCTCCTCTCACAGTGGGGCGCCTCCTCTCACAGCGGGGGCGCCTCCTCTCACAGTGGGGCGCCTCCTCTCACAGCGGGGGCGCCTCGTCTCACAGCGGAGACGCCTCCTCTCACAGCGAGGTGCCTCGTCTCACAGCGGGGACGCCTCCTCTCACAGCGGGGGCGCCTCGTCTCACAGCGGGGACGCCTCCTCTCACAGCGGGGACGCCTCCTCTCACAGCGGGGGCGCCTCCTCTCACAGTGGGGCGCCTCCTCTCACAGCGGGGGCGCCTCGTCTCACAGCGGGGACGCCTCCTCTCACAGCGAGGTGCCTCGTCTCACAGCGGGGGCGCCTCGTCTCACAGCGGGGACGCCTCCTCTCACAGCGGGGGCGCCTCGTCTCACAGCGGGGGCGCCTCCTCTCACAGCGGGGACGCCTCCTCTCACAGCGGGGGCGCCTCGTCTCACAGCGGGGGCGCCTCGTCTCACAGTGGGGTGCCTCCTCTCACAATGAAGTGCCTTGGCAGCGCAACCAGAGAGCAGGCCTCACTCTCCAAAGCCAGAGAAAGCCCGTGCACAGCAGCAAAGACCCAGCACAGCCAATAAATAAATAAGTAAATAGAAATTGAAGTGCATGGTGGTGAAGAATGCAGTGACTACTAGGATAATTTGGCACCGCAGCCTTGGTTCATTCTAAGGCACCAACATTGCCCATCATGGCTTTGGTGCTATCAGTGTAGATGTCAACAAAGTGAAAAGGCAGCCAGTATTATTATGAAATAGTGCTACCCTGGAGGACAGCCTGAAAAGACCTGGAGGACTACTCTCAGGGGTCCTCAGACAACACTTTCAGAATCCTTGCTTCATGCACCATCTCCGGTCTACTGTAGTCAGTTACCCAGAGTTATAGATCATAAGGGAATCTCCACTCAAATGAACACTGTCTCTTGGTTCAAACATACGCTTAAATTCTGGTTCCTTTCCTATTTCATGAACTAATAGGCTGCCAATAAAGGGTGTCTCTACATCTCCTTTGCTTCTCTTTCTTAGAATTAAATGTAAAAAGCTAGGTTCCCAATTTCTTGACCCTATGCTGGCCTTGGCCTCATCAGCGCCTCAGTCAGAAACAAATAAAACAAAAACAGAAAACCCCAAACCAACCTTCCCCAAAACAATTCAAAGCAAATCAAATAAAAGCATTCTAAAGTGAAATCCCCCCATAAAGTTTCCCAAACCCAAAGACCTTCAGAGATTTCTCTCCGCTTTAAATTGTCCCCTAACTGCCCTCTTATAAGCCCTGCTGCTGTTTGTTTGCCTCATCTTGAGACAGAAATACCAGATTATAGACTTTCTGAAAAACAGATTCTAGTACTCATTTTGCCACTTTCTAGCAGTACAAAGTTGAATTAGCTACCTAGCCTCTGAGTTCCAAACTACCCATAAAAATGGCGATATTATAGCCCACACAAAATTGCTGAGAAGATTCAGAGGTCTAATTTCAGGAATGAGATAAGGAAAAATGCTCAGTAGCTGTTGTGAATAGAATAATAAACAGAGCCAGATTGTAAGAAACTTTGGAGGTCACTAGGTTAATAAACTCCACCTTCCCTTCCTCCTGGTTGTGCAGACAGGGTCTCAAATGGAGATGGGATGAAGACAGGTAAGGTGAGGTAAGCAGGTTCACATCTGTAAGTCGGTGGCAGAAAGGATTCAGTCCGTTCTTCTGACTGTTTTTTCCACTATGCTCAGGAGAGCTGTTTGTTTTGGAGGCCATGAGACAGGAAGAGAACAGGTGTCACTTTCCCTCCACGGGATACAAGCCACTTCCACCTTCTCCCCCATTCTTATACAAATAACATAAACATTTGTTTGTTTTTACTTTTGTGGTAGCACCTCACCTCTCTGCCTAAACTTCCTCTCTTGTGTGTCCCAAGAACAGGGGTAGGTTAGATCTGATTAGACCAACAGAATACATACACACAGAAAGATACACTGGATTCCAAGGTAGCTAGTATCAAACAAGAGGTACACAGGATTATTGGAACAAGGCAGTCTGGTGTGGGTCTTACCAGCTCATCTGTGTGTAGGTCACTCAAGCTCCATTAAAAGCAGAGAGAATGCCTTGTGTTAAGAGCTTCTGTTCAGTTCAGCTCAGTCGCTCAGTCATGTCCGACTCTTTGCAACCCCATGGACTGCAGGGCCTCCCTGTCCATCATCAACTCCTGGAGTTTACTGAAACTCATGTCCATCGCATCAGTGATGCCATCCAACCATCTCATCCTCTGTCGTCCCCCTCTCCTCCTGCCTTCAATCTTTCCAACCATCAGGGTCTTTTCAAATGAGTCAGCTCTTCACATCAGGTGGCCAAAGTATTGGAGTTTCAGCTTCAGCATCAGTCTTTCCAATGAATATTCAGGACTGATTTCCTTTAGGATGGACTGGTTGGATCTTCTTGCAGTCCAAGGGACTCTCAAGAGTCTTCTCCAACACCACAGTTCATTCTTCGGCACTCAGCTTTCTTCACAGTCCAACTCTCCATACATGACTACTGGAAAAACCATAGCCTTGACTAGTTGGACCTTTGTTGGCAAAATAATGTCTCTGCTCTTTAAGATGCTATTTAGGTTGACCATAACTTTTCTCCCAAGGAGTAAGCATCTTTTAATTTCATGGCTGCAGTCACCATCTGCAGTGATTTTGGAGCCCAAAAAAGTAAAGTCTGATACTGTTTCCACTGTTTATCCATCTATTTGCATTGAAGTGATGGAACTGGGTTGCCATGATCTTTGTTTTCTGAATGTTGAGCTTTAAGCAAACTTTTTCACTCTCCTCTTTCACTTTCATCAAGAGGCTTTTTAGTTCCTCTTCACTTTCTGCCATAAGGCTGGTGTCACCAGCATATCTGAGGTTATTGATATTTCTCCCAGCAATCTTGATTTCAGCTTGTGCTTCTTCCAGCCCAGCATTTCTTATGATGTACTCTGCATATAAGTTAAATAAGCATGGTGACAATATACAGCCTTGATGTACTCCTTTTCCTATTTGGAACCAGTCTGTTGTTCCATGTCCAGTTCTAACTGTTGCTTCCTGACCTGCATATAGGTTTCTCAAGAGGCAAGTCAGGTCGCCTAGTATTCCCATCTCCTTCAGAATTTTCCACAGTTTGTTGTGATCCACACAGTTTAAGGCTTTGGCATAGTCAATAAAGCAGAAATAGATGTTTTTCTGGAACTCTCTTGCTTTTTTGATAATCCAGTGGATGTTGGCAATTTGATCTCTGGTTCCTCTGCCTTTTCTAAAACCAGCTTGAACATCTGAAAGTTCACGGTTCACGCATTGCTGAAGCCTGGCTATGAGAATTTTGAGCATTACTTTACTAGCATGTGAGATGAGTACAATTATATGGTAGTTTTGAACATTTTTGGGGATTGCCTTTCTTTGGGATTGGAATGAAAACTGACCTTTTCCAGTCCTGTGGCCACTACTGAATTTTCCAAATTTGCTGGCTTATTGAGTGGGGCACTTTCACAGCATCATCTTTTAGGATTTGAAATAGCTCAATTGGAATTCCATCACCTCCACTAGCTTTGTTCATAGTGATGCTTCCTAAGACCCACTTGGCTTCACATTCCAGGATGTTTGGCTCTAGGTGAGTGATCACACCATCGTGATTATCTGGGTCATGAAGATCTATTTTGTAGAGTTCTTCTGTATATTCTTGCCACCTCTTTTAATATCTTCTGCTTCTATCAGGTTCATACCATTTTTGTCCTTTATTGAGCTGTTTCATTGCATGAAATGTTGGTATCTCTAATCCTTGGTATCTCTAATTTTCTCGTAGAGATCTCTAGTCTTTCCCATTCTATTGTTTTCCTCTATTTCTTTGCACTGATCACTGAGGAAGTCTTTCTTTTTTTAAATTTTTTTATTTTTAAGTATTTATTTTTTAATTGGAGGATAATTTCTTTACAATGTTATGTTCATTTTCGCTGTACAACAATATGAACCAGTCATAAGGGTACACATATTCCCTCCTCTTGAGCCTCTTTCCCCTTCCACCCCTCTAGGTCATCACAGAACACCAGACTGAGTTCCTTGTGCTATACAGCAACTTCCCACTCTCCTTACTGTTCTTTGTGAGCCAAAGGCTTTGCAAGCTAAGGGCTTACCTATTTAAAGTCCAATTCCCAATGAGAGTGCTCCCTCTACTGTTCCCTCTAAAGCATTGCAAATTATAAATCTGCCGTCCCCCACCCTCTCTGTCCCGACTCCACCCCACCTCCCAACTCCTTACCCACACCCCCCTACCTGCAATAGAACTTTTTTTTAGCCACCTGATGCGAGGAGCCGACTCATCGAAATAGACCCCGATAAGGGGAAATATAAAAGGTAGAAAGAGAAGGTGACAGCAGAGGGTGAGATGATTGGATAGCCTCACCAACTCAATGGACTTGAGTTTGAGCAAGCTGGTGAGATAGTGAAGGACGGGGAAGCCTGGTGTGCTGCAGTCTATGGGGTCCCAAAGAGTCTGACATGACTGAGCCACTGAATAACAACAACAAGAACTTTTTCAGCTCTAACTCCTTGGCAGGCAAGGGCTGAGAACTTCACATGCATTGTTTTACCTAATCCTTACAACATACCCCAGGATTAAGTATCATTCTTATCATCAAGTGACAGATAAGGAGACAGATAAGCTTAATGAGGCTGGAGGATCTGGTAAATCTTAATCAGATAATAAGGGAACAGTTTCAGGATTCAAACACTGGACTGTCTTACTCCAGAAATACTTGTAACCATTCACCTTTACTAAAAACAAAAACCTCACCTGCTCTGATAATAAAAGCAATCAATTACTCAGAGAGTTAAGGAAGAGGTAAATTTAAGGATCTAAACACAAATTCCAAAGTACACTCATTACAGTCTGTTGGTTAGAGATGATGCATATCCTCTGATTCTCCAACATTCCTGTGGAACATATAGACAATTAGCCATGCATTTAAAAGTCCCTGCTGTATCATGATGATAGGCACATTGCCAACAGTATTCCAAAACATTTAGAAAATTACATGCTTCTATAGCATCTTGTTTATACTGTACATGAGGTGAGTGTTTCTATTGAGCCACAAATGAGACAATGAAGTTTGACAGCACGCTAGGATATTTGAGCTGTAGACTTTTCCAAAAAAAATTTGGCTTGTGTAGCCCTTAACCACCCCATTTTATTTTGTGTATTTTTCATATGCTATTCTCTCTGGACTGAATATTTAGGGAGTCAGGACTAAATGTTAGTATTCTTTGTGTTTCAGTGTTCAGCTCAGTGCCTGGAACAGAGCAGGTTTTCAAGAAATGTTTAGTGAACAGAAGAGCTGATGAAGGACTCCATCATCAAAGTCTCTTTTGAGAAGGGCTCTTTCTAGTGACTTTCCTTGTTGAGTCCCTTCATCCCTGCCTAGGTTGATTCTACACTTGATTATTATAACATCTCATGTTTATACGTTTATTAGTAGTTATGTTGTTGTTGTTGTTCAGTCACTAGGCCATGTCTGACTCTTTGTGACACCATGGACTGCAGCACACCAGGCTTCCTTGTTCCTTACCATCTCCCAGAATTTGTCCAAGTTCATGTTTATTGAGTCAGTGAGGCCATCCAACCATCTCAACCCTCCACCCTCTTCTCCTTTTGCCTTCGATCTTTCCCAGCAACAGGATCTTTTCCAGTGACTCAGCTCTTCACGTCAGGTGGCCAATGTATTGGAGTTTCAGCGTCAGTCCTTCCACTGAGTGTTTAAGGTTGATTTTCCTTAGGATTGACTAGCTTGATCCCCTTGCTGTCCAAGGGACTCTCAAGGATCTTATCCAGTACCACAGCTTGAAAGCATCAGTTCTTCAGTGCCCAGTCTTCTTTATGGTCTAACTCTTACATGGCTTTGACCATCTAAGACCATGGCTTTGACTATATGGACCTTTGTTGGCAAAGTGAAGTCGTTCCTTTTTAACATGCTATCTAGGTTTGTCTTAGCCTTCTTTTCAAGAAGTAAGTGTCTTCCAATTTCATGACTGCAATTTGATGTGTGTTAATTCTATTTGAATATCAAGGTAAAGAAGAATTTCTTTCTTTCTCAATTTCTCTCTTTCTTATTCTCTCAAATATTTTAGGGAGAGAATGATCTTTACTTAGGAAAAGAGTTTGGTTACGCTGTTTGGGGTGATAGAAAAAGTAAAAAAACAGCTAAAGGACTCCACTTAAAGACATAAATAAAAATTGGGACAATGGAATAGATAGGAGAGAAAAATAAGAAAGGAAAGGAAAGAGGAAGAAGATAGAGGAAGGTAAAGGAAGTTGAAAATGGGGAAAGAATGGGAGAGAGAACAAAACATGGCATAAAACTTGCCTCAAATACTCTTTTCATTTCCTTCAATATCGCTGCAACAAAAACCATACTGATCATTCATGAGGTCCGGGGGGATGGAGGAGGTGTGCAACAGAGACAAAAAATAACTTGATATAGATCATTAGACAGGGGTCATTAGACTCCACTGCTCAAAACTTTCCATTGACCCCCATTTTGAAGCAAATCAATTAGATCAACTAAAGGCAGCACTCAATGGAAAGCATCCAAAATTAGTCAACAGAAAATGTATCATCTTCCCTCAGGATAGTACAAGACCACATGTTTCTTTGATGACCAGGGAAAAATTGTTGTAGTTTGTCTGGGAAGTTCTAACTCATCTGCCATACTTACCATACATTTCACCTTTGGACGTCCATTTATTTCGGTCTTTACAAAATTCCCTTAATGGAAAAAAAAATCTTCAATTCCCTGAAAGACTGTAAAAGGCACCTGAAAGAGTTCTTTGATCAAAAAAATAAAAAGTTTGGGGAAATGGAATTATGAAGTTGCCTGAAAAATGGCAGAAGTTCATGGAACAAATTGGTTAATACCTCATTCAGCAAAGTTATTGGTGAAAATGAAAACTGTCTTTTATTCCTACTTAAAAAACTGAAGAAGAGTTTTGACCAACCCAATATTTTCTTTTGTGTGAACTTTGATAGCTTGTATAATTCAAAAAATTTATCCATTAATGTGATCCCTACAAAACTATGCATGACATTTTTCACCAAACTAGAATAAATAACCCTAAAATTTATATGGAACAAAAAAAAAAAAGAATTGCTGCTAAAGCCTGAGGAAAAAGAACAAAGCCAGAGACACCAAAACTTAACTTCAGATGATATGACAAAGCTACAGTAATCAAAACAGTGAATCAGAACTTCCCAGTCAAGCTGCAACAGTTTTTTGTCTAGTCATCAAGGAAGCATGTGATCTTGTGCTCCAATGATGGAAGACAATGCATTTTCTTTTGACTCATTTTGGATGCTTTTCATCAAGTGCTGCCTTCAGTTGGTCTAATTGGTTTGCTTCAATAAATCAGTTCAGAAATAAACCCACACACCTATGGTCAATTAATCTTCAACAAAGAAAGCAAGAAAATACAATGGAGAAAAAAATTTGTTCAGCAAGTGGTGGTGGGCAAGCGCGACAGCCACATGTAAATCAATGAAGCTAGAACACTTCCTCATACCTTGCACAAAAATACTTGAGATAGATTAAAGACTTAAATATAAGACCTGACACCATAATATTACTAGAAGAGAACACAGGCAAAACATTCTCTGACATAAATCATACCAATGTTTTTTAGGTTCATCTCACAAGGCAATAGAAATAAAAGCAAAAATGAACAAGTGGGACATAATCAAACTTGTAAACTTTTTTACAGCAAAGGAAACCATAAACAAAAAGCAATTTACAGGTTGGGAGAAAATATTTGCAAATGATGCGGCCAAGAAGAGTTTGATTTCCAAAGTATGCAAACATCTCATACCACTCAATAACAAAAAGAAACAACCCAATCAAAAAAGAGAGAAAAGATCTAAATAGACATTTCCTCAAAGAAGACATCCAGATGGCCAATAGGCACATGAAAGATGCTCAATATCACTAATTAATAGAGAAATGCCAAACAAAACTGCAGCAAGGTACCTGCAACATTCTCACGCTAGTCAGAATGGCCATCATTAAAAAGTCTACAAATAATAAATGCTGGAGATGTGGAGAAAAGGGAACCCTCCTACATTGTTGCTAGGAATATAAATTGGTACAGTCACTATGAAAAACTGTACGAAGATTCCTTCAAAAACTAAAAATACAGTGACCATATAATCCAGCAATCCCACTCTGAGGCACATATCTAGAGAAAACCATATCAAAAAGATACGTGCACTCCAATATTCACTGCAACACTATTCACAATAGCCCAGACCTGGAAACAACCTAATTGCTCATCAACAGATGAATGGATAAAGATGTGGTGTATATACAGAATGGAATACTACTCAGTCATAAAAATGAATGAAATAGTGCTATTTGCAGCAACATAAATGCACCTAGAGATGATCATACTAAGTGAAGTAAGTCAAAGACATATCACCTACATGTGGAATCTAAAAAAATAATAAAAATGAACTTACAAAACAGAAACAGACTCAGACATATATACGGAATTTAGATAGATGGTAGCGATAACCCTATATGCAAAACAGAAAAAGAGACACAGAAGTACAGAACAGACTTTTGAACTCTGGGGGAGAACGTGAGGGTGGGATGTTTTGAAAGAACAGCATGTATATTATCTATGGTAAAACAGACCACCAGCCCAGGTGGGATGCATGAGTCAAGTGCTCGGGCCTGGTGCACTGGGAGGACCCTGAGGAGTCGGGTGGAGAGGGAGGTGGGAGGGGGGATCGGGATGGGGAATACGTGTAACTATATGGCTGATTCATGTCAATGTATGACAAAACCCACTGAAATGTTGTGAAGTGATTGGCCTCCAACTAATAAAATAATATTAAAAAAAAAAAAAAAAAGAAAGAAAACAAACTTATGGTAACCAAAGCAGGGGGGAAGTAAAAGGAATAGTTGCTCAGCTATGTCCAGCTCTTTGTGACCCCACAGACTGTAGCCTACCAGCTCCTCTGTCCATGGAATTCTCCAGGCAAGAATACTGGAATGAGCAGCCATTCCCTTCTCCAGGGGATCTTCCCCACCCAGGGATCAAACCAGTGTCTCCTGCATTGCAGGCAGATTCTTTAAAGGGAAAGGGGAAGAGGCATAAACTGGGAGTATGGGATTAACAGATGCACAGTGCCATATATCCAAATAGATAAACAACAAAGATTTACTATATAGCACAGGGAACTATATTCAGTATTGTGTTCTAAATTACAATGGGAAATAATAAAGAAAGAATATAGATAAATACATATATGCATGTGTACGCGATTTGTCACTCAGTTGTGTTTTACTCTTTGAAACCCTATGAATTGTAGCCCACCAGGCTCCTCTGTCCATGGGGATTCTCCAGGCAAGAATACTGGAGTGAGTTGCCATGCCTACTTCC